>NC_091371.1:2206564-2299064 GCF_038502225.1 Cherax quadricarinatus | reverse complement strand
TGGTGGTGAGGGTGGTGGTGGTGGTGGTGTTGGTGTTGGTGGTGGTGTTGGTGTTGGTGTTGGTGTTGGTGGTGGTGTTGGTGGTGATAGTGATGGTGGTAGTGGTGGTAGTGATGGTGGTGGTGGTGGTGGTGAGGGTGGTGGTAGTGGTGTTGGTGTTGGTGGTGATGTTTGTGTTGGTGGTGGTGTTGGTGGTGGTGATGGTAGATAGAGCAGTAGAACATGATGTGCTAACACATCATGGACAAGACACAAGATGTGCTAACACATCATGGACAAGACACAAGATGTGCTAACACATCATGGACACGACACAAGATGTGCTAACACATCATGGACACGACAAGATGTGCTAACACATCATGGACACACAAGATGTGCTAACATATCATGGACATGACACAAGATGTGCTAACATATCATGGACATGACACAAGATGTGCTAACACATCATGGACACACAAGATGTGCTAACATATCATGGACATGACACAAGATGTGCTAACACATCATGGACATGACACAAGATGTGCTAACACATCATGGACATGACACAAGATGTGCTAACACATCATGGACACAACACAAGTTGTGCTAACACATCATGGACACAACACAAGTTGTGCTAACACATCATGGACAAGACACAAGATGTGCTAACACATCATGGACAAGACACAAGATGTGCTAACACATCATGGACACGACAAGATGTGCTAACACATCATGGACACGACACAAGCTGTGCTAACATATCATGGACATGACACAAGATGTGCTAACATATCATGGACATGACACAAGATGTGCTAACACATCATGGACTCGACACAAGATGTGCTAACTCATCATGGACACGACACAAGATGTGCTAACACATCATGGACTCGACACAAGATGTGCTAACACATCATGGACACGACACAAGATGTGCTAACACATCATGGACTCGACACAAGATGTGCTAACACATCATGGACATGACACAAGATGTGCTAACACATCATGGACACGACACAGGATGTACTAACACATCATGGACACGACACAAGATGTGCTAACACATCATGGACACGACACAAGATGTGCTAACACATCATGGACACGACACAAGATGTGCTAACACATCATGAGGACGACACAAGATGTGCTAACACATCATGAGGACGACACAAGATGTGCTAACACATCATGGACACGACACAAGATGTGCTAACACATAATGGACATGACACAAGATGTGCTAACACATCATGGACATGACACAAGATGTGCTAACACATCATGGACAAGACACAAGATGTGCTAACACATCATGGACACGACACAAGATGTGCTAACACATCATAGACACGACACAAGATGTGCTAACACATCATGGACACGACACAAGATGTGCTAACACATAATGGACATGACACAAGATGTGCTAACACATCATGGACATGACACAAGATGTGCTAACACATCATGGACAAGACACAAGATGTGCTAACACATCATGGACACGACACAAGATGTGCTAACACATCATAGACACGACACAAGATGTGCTAACACATCATGGACACGACACAAGATGTGCTAACACATCATGGACATGACACAAGATGTGCTAACATATCATGGACACGACACAAGATGTGCTAACACATCATGGACACGACACAAGATGTGCTAACACATCATGGACATGACACAAGATGTGCTAACATATCATGGACACGACACAGGATGTGCTAACACATCATGGACATGACACAAGATGTGCTAACACATCATGGACACGACACAAGATGTGCTAATACATCATGGACACGACACAAGATGTGCTAACACATCATGGACACGACACAGGATGTGCTAACACATCATGGACATGACACAAGATGTGCTAACACATCATGGACACGACACAAGATGTGCTAACACATCATGGACATAACACAAGATGTGCTAACACATCATGGACACGACACAAGATGTGCTAACACATCATGGATATTGCAACCCCTGAATGGGTTGCAATATATATAATGTATATATATAATTATTACCTTTTCATATAATTTTATATTGCTTGTATTTGCGATAATAGCTAAATCGTAAATGTATTGCTTTATATTGTTATTTGACTTAGCTTCCTTTGGTTAGGTAGGATGTAACATATGTGCTCAGTTCAAGTCTTGATTGTCTAACTACTGTAATTATCGCTCTTTGCTCGTTAGACTGCCGGCTTCTGTTTCTGAGCTGCAGCTGTCCACGGAGCTATCACGTGATCGAGGGGGCGGTGTCCTCACCTCGCCTGAAGTATTCAGTCTGGTCTAGACTCTCTTGGTGGTTGGACGTATTCTTGACAAGAAGAGCCTAAGTCTACCTTATTGGCTCTTGTTGGAAGATCGTCTCTTGTCTCATTATTGTTAGTTCTGGAGACTGTTCACAGAACATTGTATAGACTTAGTGATTTTCGACGTTGTACTGAGGTTGTGTGTCGCATAGACACTCTAAACAACTCAGGTCCTGAGCTGTAGCTTCTGACCTAACTTGTACTGGTATCTGTGTATTATCACAGTCAGGGATTTTCTTATGCTGAACTTAGATTCAGTATTATGGGAGTTTTGTGACTTTTGTGGAGGATCTGCTGATGGTCCCTACTAGCTGTCGTTATATTATCTCCTTGTTCCTGATTCTGTGTCGCAGTTGCTTGTTATATTGTTGTTTGGCTTATCAGTCTTTTTATTGTTCAAGCAGACTGTTCTGACTGCCAGTTGGTCAAGAAGTTAGTTTATTTGAGGACGTTGTCAGTCACTTGTTTAAGTCTAGTCGAGTCGTGAGACATAGCGAACTACTTAGAGCACTTACACACATACACACAAACTTACTTGTACATATTTGTAATATCTTATTAAATGTTAATGTACCAGATGGTACTTAAGAATTATAAATGTGATATGTGCTTTCAGCACAATACTACTGTATACGAGAGAAGTTATTATTAATTTGTTTGAATTGATTAATTTAATTTAATTTGATAATATACCTCTAGACGATACTTAATAAATTTATTAAATTTTAATTTCTCTAGTTAGTAGCCTACCAGTTGTAATCCTGAAGCACTATTGAATCATACTGAATTCTAATGGATAATTGGACAAGGATACTGACTAATTGTTACGAAAACCCAGTAACAGGCTGGATGCTAGAAGGGCAGTCCTTTCTAATATCCACTGGAGATCTCTAAGCTTTTAGAATCGCGTTTTTTGTAACAAATGGGGGCCTGTCCGGGATGCTCTTGATCCAAGGTGTTGGAGAAATTGTCCAGTTTGACATACTAGTAACTATGTTCAAACACTTTGAGTACTTTCCTAATCTGAAGACTTTGAGTTTAGTCTTGTACAACATACCAGGTGGATGTATGTACCTGACTGAGTCTCTTGATCCAAGGAGATGGAAATACTATTTAAGAGCTCTAGCTCTAAGACAACCAACACTAAAATTCCTATTAGGATTATAGTTTCCCATAATCACTCTCTCGTAGTACATTTATTTTCGTGATGTATGCCAAAGTGAAACAGTTAATTGATACTCTGACTTTGTCTGAGTTAAGTACATTAAAACTTCAGACGTGTTGGCGAGTAGCCAAATATCTCGGTGTGACGTATAACAGGAATTACACCGCAGAAACTGTCAGAGCATTAATTAAAGATATATTGTTTCCTGCTCATACAGAGATGTCTGATTATGATTCAGATTCAGAAAGCCTAGTGTCACAATTAGGAAGTATGACTATTTGATGAAGTAGAAGAAAGAGCAACTAAGGCAGAAGTGTCTGAGCCTAGTGTAGCTCAGTTCTCGCTCACTCCTTCCCTCACTGACACATTAGTACAGAGTGTAGCTGGTAGGATGACTCAGCCACATACTAGTACAGTGTATGCTACACCTGTATCTACTTATCCTAGACCAGATCTAGACTCTCTAGGGACGGCTGGACGAGGTGCCCGACCAAAGGAACGTCCAGGCCACGTTAGATTCCTTACTCCTCCATTACCCACTGGTCCTATCTCTCAGGAACAGTTTGAGAGGTTGGAATGCCTCATTATGTTGCAGACTGCACAAATAGAGGCACAGAGGAAATTGAACGAAGATTTCCAGAGAGAAAATGTTCGTCTGGGAAGACAACAGACTGATAGATCACAGGACACATTTAATGTGCAGAAAGCTGCATCCATGGTTCCTAAGTTTTTTGAGAGTGACTTAGACACCTATTTTGATGTGTTTGAGAACCAGGCTCGTGCTATGAACTGGCCACGTAAGCACTGGGCTACCTTGTTGCACACAGCTTTGACAGGAAGAGCTCAAACTTGTACTGCTGCTTTACCATTTGCCAAGTACATTAGTTATGACGCTGTCAAGCAAACTATTCTAGAGACGTATAACTTGTTATCTGTAAGTTATCAAAACGCATTTTGTACGTTACAACGAAGGTAAGATCAAACTTGTGTAGAGTTTGCTCATGAGAAAAAAGTTGCATTTGAGAGGTGGAGTAGGTCTGCCAAATGTAACAACTACGACAGCCTTGTTCAGTTGTAACTACACGAAGAGTTTAACAACTGTATGTCTGCTGACATACAAGAATATCTGATCGATCATACTACCTCAGATATTCTGGAAACTGCAGCATTAGCAGACAATTACGAGATTTCTCACAAACTTGTACGTACTAAAACACAGAGAAACAAGGTAACTAAAAATTGTCCTAGAAGTTGGCAACCTAAATCAGCTGCTCATTGCCGGCCTGATGTACCTGCTACTGTAACTTCTCGTACCTTTACCAGGAAAACTCACAATCCTGAATCTGTCTCTGTGGCTAGACAGAAATCTGATATCGAGAAGAAGAAAGTTAAATGTACCTATTGTAACAGAAAAGGACATGCTAGAGAGTATTGCTATAAGTTAGAAAGAGATACGAGAGACAGTCGTGCGGCTGGCGCCCCCACTCAAGTCGTATCCTCTTCCGAGCAACAAAGGCACCAAAATCCTAGTAATACCTCTGATCCTACTGTTTTAGATAATGTTACTCAGGACAGATGACTAGCGTCAGAAAGTGTATCTGACGAAAAGATTCGTTCAGCGATGAGTCCTTACTTTTCGAGAGGTAAAGTAGGATTTGACGAATCACATCTAACTGAGATAATTACTTTCAGAGACACTGGCAGTTATCTCACCTTATTAAGAGAAGAGGTACTGCCCATAACTGATGATACCTATTGCAAGATAGATGTATTGTTAGAAGCCTATGGAGGGGCTGTTATAAAAGTACCTCTTCATAAAGTTCACATTGAAACAAGCTATTATACTGGTTATATTTCAGTGGGTATATCCAGTGGTGTATTTCCTATCAGGTCAGTGGACTTGTTGATAGGGAACGATATCCTTCATGCTGGTATATGTAAGGAACCACTTGTGATTGATAATAACACTGATGATAATTATGCCATTGAAGCTTGTAGAGAGAAGCCTATTTTATTTCCTCTCAGCGCAATTACTAGAGCTATGTCAAAGATACAACAACCATCCTTGTCTCCTGTTGAGTTAGTGGATGACCATGATTTGGGCTTGAATATGTTGTTCAGTGACGCTCTGTGCCCAGGATCATTAACACCAACTTTCCCCTGTCTTCAACCTAGTCAGGACACTACTGACGTTAAATTTCTAACTCATGATGATTTAATCAAGGATCAGTTTGTTGATCAGTCACTGGAAAGACTGAGAGATATAGCAGTTACTGAGAGTGAAGCAAAAGATCTCGATAATTGTTACTATTATAGTAACGGTGTACTGATGGAGAAAAATACATGTAAGTTGTCAGCTGATAGTGTTTCCACCACAGTCAAGCATCTCGTAGTGTTACCAGTTACATTTCGTGAACAAGCCATTGATTTTGCTCACAATAGTCCCATTGGAGGACATTTGGGTGTCAAGAAGACACTCGGTAAACTGGAAAAACATTTTACTTGGCCAAAGATGAAGGAAACAGTAGCTGATCATGTGCGACGTTGTCACATGTGTCTAGTGACAGGCAAGCCAGCACACACACCTCCACTGCACCTCTCATTCCTATCACCGTGGATGGTGAACCATTCTCACGTCTTATTATTGATTGTGTTGGTCCTTTGCCTAGAACCAAACTAGGAAACCAATACTTATTTACTATTATGGACGCTGCAACACGCTATCCCGAAGCTATTCCTATGAGAAAAATTAATGCTCGTGCTATTGTGAGAGCGCTGATGAAATTTTTCTCCCAGGTTGGATTGCCACGAGAGATACAATCAGATCAGGGATCTAACTTCACTTCTAAGATCTTTCGAGAAGCATTATCCCACCTAGGAATAAAGTCTGTACTTTCAACCAGTTATCATCCACAGTCACAAGGTGCTCTAGAGAGATTTCATCAGACACTGAAGTCCATGATGAGAGCTTATTGTGAACATTTTTCTAGAGACTGGGATGAGGGTATACCTTTTCTTCTGTTCGCTATGAGAGAAAGTGAGCAAGAAAGTCTCGGGTTTAGTCCTTTTGAATTAATATTCGGACACCAAGTGCGTGGTCCTCTCGCAGTGTTAAAAGACGTGTGGACAGGAAAATCAAATCCATCATTGAGCACATCACCTTCATTAATGCAGCAACATTTGACAGCCGCTAGAGAGCTAGCTTCGAAAAACCTAGTTTCAGCCCAAGCTAGAATGAAGCAACATTATGACAAGCGTGCTGTCTCTCGTTCTTTTAAAGCAGGAGATAAGGTGATGGCTCGGAAATTAGTACCAGGTCATGCTCTACAAGCCAGGTATGATGGTCCCCTGGAAGTAGTGAAAAGGCTTAGCGACGTAAATTATTTGGTACGTAAGCCTGGGAAAAAGAAATCTAATCATGTGTACCATGTTAACCAGCTTTTAAGGCATACTACGCTAGTCCTCTACCTACTACATCTATTCTTCCTAGGACAGAGGAAGAAAACGTCAGTCTACCTGACATCTCTAGAGGTATAGAGGTGCGTTTAGAAAATTCAGTGACTCTACAGTCACTAGACGATTTTCTTAGTAACCTTGGGATTGATAAAGCTGGTGATATTAAAAACATGATTTTGCATTTCCCTGAATTGTTCAGTGATGTTCCTAAACGTTGTACTCTAGGTGTACATGACGTTGATGTACAGGGAGCATCACCCATTAAGCAATCACCATATAGGATGAGTCCAACAAAGCATAAAGCATTGAGAGAAGAGGTTGATTTTCTGTTATCTCACGACTTATTGAGCGCAGTAAAAGTCCATGGGAATCTCCCTGTATTTTAGTGCCTAAACCTGACGGTAGTTTCAGGATGTGCACTGATTACAGGAAAGTGAACTCTGTCACCTTGCCTGATGGTTATCCTCTACCTCGCATTGACGACCTTATTGACCGTGTGTCAGGAGCCCAGTTTGTCAGCCGTTTAGATCTCTTACGAGGCTATTATCAAGTCCCGCTTACTGAACGTGCTCAAGAAATATCTGATTTTACTGTTCAAGATGGATTGTTTAACTACCTCGTCACCCCCTTCGGCCTATGTAACGCGGCTTCTTCATTCCAACGTATAATGAACGAGTTGACCCACAACTTAGAAGGAGTAGAAGCCTACCTTGACGACTTAGTGGTGTACAGTGACGAGTGGGAACAGCACTTGACGCGTCTCAGAGCATTGTTTGAGAGACTGGCGCACTACAACTTCACTGTTAACTTAGCTAAATGTAGTTTTGGTCAAGCCAAGATTACCTATCTAGGCTTTTGTATCGGCCAAGGTGAGGTTGCTCCTATTGAGGCTAAGGTTCGTGCAATTTCTGAATTTCCAGTGCCACAGGATAGGGAGTACAGAGATTCCTGGGTATGGCAGGATATTATCGCAGGTTCTGTCCAAACTTTTCTCAGATTGCAGCTCCTCTCACTGAGCTTACTAGTAGCAAAGTTCAGTTCACCTGGACTACAGATTGTTCAGACTCGTTCAAAAGGTTGAAGCGCTTGCTATCCTCTGCTCCTGTGTTGAAAGTCCTAATTTCAATCTTCCCTTCTTTTTACATATAGATGCGAGTGGCTATGCAGTGGGTGCTGTGTTGCTCCAACAGTCAACATCCACTGACATTCTCCATCCTATATGTTACTATTCATCTAAGCTTAAATGACACCAGAAAAATTATGCCACTATTGAGAAAGAGGCTCTAGCTCTTGTGGTGTCCTTGGAACATTTTGACGTGTATTTGGGCACTTCCCCATTTAAAATTAACGTTTTTTCAGACCACAATCCACTCACTTATATTAACACTATGAAAAGTAAAAATGCTAGGATCATGAGGTGGGCCCTCAGAATCCAACCTTATTCTATTAGTATAAAACACATAAGTGGTCATTGTAATGTAATTGCTGACGCTCTGTCACGTCCTTAATAATTATCAGTTACATTAAATTAACGTAATTTTATGCCCAAATACCTTTTGTTACTTGCTATGTCAAATTCAGTAGAGTAACTTAATCCCTCCAGCCCATATTAATTATATATACTCATGTCTAATTATTATCTGCCGACGCTCTGTCACGTCCTTAATAATTATCAGTTACATTAAATTAACGTAATTTTATGCCCAAATACCTTTTGTTACTTGCTATGTCAAATTCAGTAGAGTAACTTAATCCCTCCAGCCCATATTAATTATATATACTCATGTCTAATTATTATCTAATTATTCACAGTAATGATGTGTGAGGAGACAAGCTGAGTGTTGAGTGGGTAGTGTGGTGTGGGTGATGTTTTTTTTTTTATATTTTATTTAAAACCACAATATACATGGATGGTACACATAGATAATTTAAAACAGAAACGCGAAAACTTTAAGTAAGACGACAACATATAACTAAACAGAGGACTACTGGAACATATCTTAACCACAAAATAACTATATAACCAAAACCTGACAGTCTTATTCATATTGTATATGAAATTTTATATACAAAAACAATATCATATAAACTAATACATTGTACACTCCATGGTACTATGATTATATAAAAAAAATTATATACAAAAACAATATCATATAAACTAATACATTGTACACTCAATGGTACTATGGTTATATAAAATAACTATCAGAAACCTACATGACTCTTGAAATTGAAACCTGGTGTTCTTTATTTTTGGTTTTGCATATACTGAAAAAGGAATCAAAACATGCAAAAAGCCTTTAATAATTAACATAAGACTTTCACAGATCTAGCATGTATGATTACATATGAGGAAACACTAAGACTCCTAATACCCCGACCAACCCCATATTTAGTTTCTCAAACTAATTATAAACCCACAAAAAGTATACCTTGCTTGTATACAGTGATATTAGTAAAGGTGCTTAATTGAACATCAACTGACTATATGCACCATAAATGATAAAAAAAATACATGTGATATCACTGGGTGAGGGAACAACATCCCACAAAAGCTGCTGCCTGAGGAACTTGAATGTCCATGGATTACAATATAGGACATTATACATCTCACCCCTCCCCCCCCTCACAGTGGTGACCGCTACTACATATACAAAAACAATCTCAGGCAAATGACACTTTTTGCCCTTCATCAAAAGTTTACAATCATCACCAAAAGGTCTGCTTATGAACATTCCCCTTAAAGGCCAGTATAACGTTGTACTTTTAGCGGTGACATCAGCATGGCATCCGCTTGCAAAAGACTAAACTAAACCTAACGGGAATTCCAGGAAAGACCCAACATACTTCACCAAACCCCGGCCATAGTCGGGAACCAATTCAGTCTTGTTTGAGGCTGGAACATATACTGAAATATTGCTTTTTATCTGTATTATCAAAATACATGACCATTTTATGATTAATCCAAGATCTCAGTGCCACACAACGCCACAACCATACACACACAGACTCACGGAACCATTCATAATACATACACGTCACTCCCTAACCCCGCCCTCTACCTGAAGTCTCTAACATACCGTTTGGTGCTACCACGGGGGGGGAGTCCAGCCCCCCGTTGCCTTACCCCACCCCCAGTTGCAGCAACCTTTGAACAGTAAGACTTCGATACTTTGCAGGAAAACTGTTATCCCAACTTCTACCATATATGAGTTTATTTCTGCAATACGTTCTGTAGATACCTGCCGCAATTGCCCTGATCCTAACTGACCCCCCGGTTTCCCGCATACCCCACGAGATGTAGAGGAAATCAGCCACCACGTACATTATTGCTCTTCGTACCTCACTTGATACTCCGCTAACGTCCAATGTTAAGGCTCGTAAGGTTGAAATACTTCCCCCACTAAGAAAATCTAAAACCCGCCCCAACCACGAACGAACTTTGTCCAAGGTATCACAAAAGTAGACAGCATGGAAAGCTGTTTCTTCGAGACCGCAACGCAAGCAATCCTCCTTCCTTACCAAACCCATCCTATGTAAGACCGATTTTGATGCTAAAATCCCCATGACAAATCTATACACCAATTCACGAACCCTTGGTGCCAACTTAAGTTTACAAAATCCTTCCCATATTTCCCCCCAATTATACAGCGAAAAAACAGACAATCCCTGCACAATTTCCCTACGACAACATATGCTGACCATTTGCCCCACCCGGATCCGTTGCGCATTTCTCAACTTTAACAACAAACGTAGCATGTCCTCACACTCGATTAATCCCCTGCCGCTCCACCATTTACGCATTTCGATCATTACCCGACCCACCCGAATGCCCTTCTCACCGCCCGCCCTGAGGAACCGCTGCTTTACATAGAGGGCCTTCACCCGTGGCCCCAAAGCCAAGAGACCTAAACCCCCACGACGAACATGGGTCATGACAACCTCCTGACTTAACCAAGCTCTCCCGAAACCCCAAACATAACGTAAGACCCTTCTCTGCAGTTCCTGAATATCCATATCTCTTAAAGGGTACACCTCAGCCACACCCCATACTTTACTATAAACAAGTGTATTAACCACTACTGTCCTCTGTTGCAACGAGACATCCCCAGCTCTTAACCCCCGAAGTCGACCTAAAGCCTTGTTAACCACCAATTCAGAGTTTACCCATCGGCTCTCCCTCTCATCTGCCATGTACACGATACCACATATTCTAAGTTGCACCACGACTGACCACCCATACCTTTCACCCAACCTCCCCCCCACCCATGTACCCACCTCCAATAATTTCGATTTTGCCTTATTGACGCACATGCCAGACTCTGCCCCAAAAAACTCAACAATCCATCCCACGATCTGCAAATCCTCCTCCCCTTTTAACAAAATTGTGGTATCATCTACGTACCCGACCACACGCACTGCATGGTCACTGCTCAGCGTTCCATGCCTCAAACCACCATCCAGCAGCTCATAAAAGGGGTTTTGCATACAAGCAAAAAGCAGCTGGGAGAGGGGGCACCCTTGCCTCAAACCCATTTCCATACGGACCTGCTGCCCCAATTTACCGTTTACCTGTACGCGTACCATAGCCATGACATACAAGGTATCAACCCATCTTACAATCCCCTCTCCAAAACCCTGCTTCAATAAAATAAGCCTCAATAAATCCCTATCAACACAGTCATAAGCATTTTACCAGTCAAGCCCGAGGACACCCCCCTTGACATTCCTCCAAAAACTCCCTAATACGTACATGTCCGTCCCTCATGCTCCTACCTGGTATGCCTAGCTGTCCCTCGTGAATAACCGACCCCATAACCTTCCTCATTCTGTTTCCTAAAACTTTTGCAAAGATTTTATAGTCAGAGCACATAAGAGATATTGCTCTATATGCACTCAGACCCCTCCCCCCTCCCTTTTTGGGCACCAGCACAACTACCCCCGTACTTTGTGACATACCTAACCTCCCCTCCGTGAGCATGCAATTTAATACATCAACCAAACAATGCGCCCTATAAAAATCATTCGAAATGCCATCTATACCTGGTGCCTTTCCTTTACTCATACTAAAAATCGCCTCCTCTACCTCCTCCACTCGAATTCTACCTTCTAGTACCGTTCTATCCCTGTCACTTATAACTTTTCTGAAATCCCTCCCCACCAGGCCACCCGCCTGGACCCCCCCTACTCCCCTCCGTAGCTTTTCCCCAAACCATAGATCAGCATAAAAACTCATGCTGTCCGTGGTGAGGAGTACTTGACCCGGCAGGTAACCACCCAAACCCATGCATACTTCCAATTGCAAGAGGGACGTCGCCTGTTGCCTGACCCTAAATTTGCGCAAGACAGAACCCAAAGGTTTGTCGGTTTGTCACCCCATAGCACTTCTTCCATACCTGCTCTGACTCTAACCACATTGAAACGTTCATTGTGAATTTCTGCAAGTCGACTACGAAGATGTTCAATGTCGTCATACCTACTACTACTCCCACCCCCCACATAGTAATCATTTAGCTGCCCCTCCAGATAGTTTTGCAGCCCAGACCTCCACCTTGCCTCCTCTTTTCCCCGCTTCTTATAATAACTCGCTATTCCGGGTTTGGCAAGCGTTTCCCACCATTCCAACAAACATTCACCTGCCCGTCGCGTTTCCCAGATATTCTTCCACCAGTCCTGAAAAGCTGACCCATCCCCCTCCCCCTCCAATAGCTGCACGTTCAGTTTCCAATAACCTGGATAAACCCTGATCATTCCATCCCAGTTCAAGTCCGCTAGCACTGCACAGTGATCTGAAAACCCCACATCAAAGGTCTGTACGTGCCCAACTCTAATTCCTTGTGTTACATAAAGTCTATCCAGACGGGCCGCATAGCCCCTGCAAACGAACGTATGCTCCACCCCCCACCCACCCCGCCCCACCACATTATAAACCCCCGCATCCCCCAGCAGATTCCGTAAGACAGGTAAAACGCACCCTGCCCCACGCGGCTCAACATCACAATGGCGGATAACGCAATTCCAATCCCCACCCATGACGGTAATGAACGGCAAACCCCGAGTGTAAAACGTTAAAGCCTCCCTCTCACAAAAACTTCTATTTTAACTTTAGTAACTTGTTGCTTTCATTACGCTGGCATGTAAACACCTCTGTAATTGCTCAGCTAAAAACAAACCCTCACCTACACCCATATTAAACTAGTATGTAAACCCATCTACCTCTCACTACACCCTCCCACCTCCCCCCTCCTCCCATCTTAAGACACGCCAAGGGCTGGACTCCTTCACCGCTGTAGCTACCCCACCCTTTAATTTTAAAGAACTGCTAACATACATTCGGTAGCCTTTTAACCGTAACTCTCGCCCAAACTTATAATTGTGTTCTTGTATGAAACATACGTCCACAGCGTACCTGCGCAAGAACCACTCCATCCACACACACTTAAACTCTGCCCGCAGGCCATTTACATTGATGGTAACACTTGAATTCACAAAAGGAGGTTTTCCTCTATGTTTGTGGGTCTTTCCAGTTCTCACACGTACATTACACTGACCTTCTTTGACCTTTGACTTCCCAAGGCCCCCCTCACCCCCTCGTGCCCTACCCATATGCTGGGCGCTTGCCACAACCCCATCTGCAAGAGGCGCCTCAGCCACTTTCGACCATAATTTCTTCCCTGGATGCTGTCCCGGTGTCAGGACCTCGTCCATATCCGACACTTCTGCCGTCCGTTTGCGGGAACCAACTTCCACACACATCTCCTCACCAGACGAAGCCTCCTGGTGGACTTCCACCACCACCTCATGCAACCATGTCATTGTAGTCACGTCCAGGTCTCCCATATTTGGTGAATCATCCTTCACCACTTCTTGACACTCCGGTGAAACGTCTGGGCTATGCTCTGCCCCATCCAGGAGATCGTTTAGCACGTTCTCCAGCAAACTTTCCTGTGACAACTCCACAGGCTCCGTAGGCCCCACAGGTGGCATGGGCACGTTTGTAGTGTCCACCGACAGGGTGGCACACGCCATAGACCGCGTCTCCTCTTGTTGTACTTCCTCACTCCAAAGCTTAGGTCCTTGTTCAGGCGAAGGACCAGTCTCCAGATCAAAGGCCTCGGTTCTTAGGACCACAGGAGAAGGTTCCCGGATGCGTACAACCAGGCGTCTGGAGCACTGAGCAGCCATATGGTCATACGAGTTGCATAACCTGCATGTCTTACGTTGGCCTGCATAGTGAACAAAAACTTGGGTCCTGTAATGTTCTAGATAAACGTAAGATGGAATCGTGCAGGAGCCTTTTGGGAGCCCCTCGTATGGGCCCTCCCTCCACACTCCCTTGGTCACTGCATGTACCGTGCCGTATTTACCAAAAACTTTCCGAATAGCATACTCCTCCACCTCGAAAGGCACGTTCCTTACTTTGACCAAGGTGACGTATGTGGAGACGTCATGCAGGCATACCTCTACGGCTGAATTCACCGCCATTTTCCTCTCTTGAAAAGCTTCCACAATCTTGGAGTAAAAGCCGGCATTTGCGAATTTTACAAAAAACCTCGACATCCCATTGAGAGCCACACCATATAATTCCTCAGTGGGAATGCCGTAGATGTCGTGAATAATGGTAGGCAACAAGACATGCATCGTTGCACCACTGAGAGAGCCGCGAATGAATTCAACACAGACTGTGTTTACTCTTCTACCCTGACGATCCGCCATCTTGCGTATTGTAGTACATGGTTCGCCACCAGGTGTAAGCAGGAGCAGGCTCAGAAAGCGTCCTCTCAGCCCGCAGGTTGAGAGACGAATGTGATGTGTGCGAGGAGACAAGCTGAGTGTTAAGTGGGTAGTGTGGTGTGGGCGATGTACTGCGTGACGGAACACTGTCCTGCCGCAGACCCCCCCCTTACTACACACCTTAAGCTGTGTCACACTCAGATGTCCATACTGCATAGCATTCCACAACCACTACTTAAGAGTGGAATGCATTCTCCTCTATTATGATCGAGCCTCAATGTGTCAGGCTCGTCTACGCTATCCTGTCTCTACACTGATGTACATAACCACGAGTATGCGGAGATACGATACTGTGTACTGCCCTAGTACTTGGGGCATAACTTATAGTGAAACAGACACTGTTAAATTATAGAAGTGCTTGGCACAAGAGTGACTCTGATTAATGTTTATATTAATTTGTATTGACATGAGTAATCAGCAATAATGTGAAAGACATTAATGCAACTCCTAGTGCGACCGTTTGTCGTGTTGGGGGGTATTGCAACCCCCTGAATGGGTTGCAATATATATAATGTATATATATAATTATTACCTTTTCATATAATTTTATATTGCTTGTATTTGCGATAATAGCTAAATCGTAAATGTATTGCTTTATATTGTTATTTGACTTAGCTTCCTTTGGTTAGGTAGGATGTAACATATGTGCTCAGTTCAAGTCTTGATTGTCTAACTACTGTAATTATCGCTCTTTGCTCGTTAGACTGCCGGCTTCTGTTTCTGAGCTGCAGCTGTCCACGGAGCTATCACATGATCGAGGGGGCGGTGTCCTCACCTCGCCTGAAGTATTCAGTCTGGTCTAGACTCTCTTGGTGGTTAGACGTATTCTTGACAAGAAGAGCCTAAGTCTACCTTATTGGCTCTTGTTGGAAGATCGTCTCTTGTCTCATTATTGTTAGTTCTGGAGACTGTTCACAGAACATTGTATAGACTTAGTGATTTTCGACGTTGTACTGAGATTGTGTGTCGCATAGACACTCTAAACATCTCAGGTCCTGAGCTGTAGCTTCTGACCTAACTTGTACTGGTATCTGTGTATTATCACAGTCGGGGATTTTCTTATGCTGAACTTAGATTCAGTATTATGGGAGTTTTGTGACTTTTGTGGAGGATCTGCTGATGGTCCCTACTAGCTGTCGTTATATTATCTCCTTGTTCCTGATTCTGTGTCGCAGTTGCTGTTATATTGTTGTTCGGCTTATCAGTCTTTTTATTGTTCAAGCAGACTGTTCTGACTGCCAGTTGGTCAAGAAGTTAGTTTATTTGAGGACTTTGTCAGTCACTTGTTTAAGTCTAGTCGAGTCGTGAGACATAGTGAACTACTTAGAGCACTTACACACATACACACAAACTTACTTGTACATATTTGTAATATCTTATTAAATGTTAATGTACCAGACTGTACTTAAGAATTATAAATGTGATATGTGCTTTCAGCACAATACTACTGTATACGAGAGAAGTGATTATTATTAATTTGTTTGAATTGATTAATTTAATTTAATTTGATAATATACCTCTAGACGATACTTAATAAATTTATTAAATTTTAATTTCTCTAGTTAGTAGCCTACCAGTTGTAATCCTGAAGCACTATTGAATCATACTGAATTCTAATGGATAATTGGACAAAGATACTGACTAATTGTTACGAAAACCCAGTAACAGGCTGGATGCTAGAAGGGCAGTCCTTTCTAGTATTCACTGGAGATCTCTAAGCTTTTAGAATCGCGTTTTTGTAACAATGGACACGACACAAGATGTGCTAGCACATCATGGACACGACACAAGATGTGCTAGCACATCATGGACACGACGCAAGATGTGCTAACACATCATGGACACGACACAAGATGTGCTAACACATCATGGACACGACACAAGATGTGCTAACACATCATGGACACGACACAAGATGTGCTAACACATCATGGACACGACACAAGATGTACTAACACATCATGGACACGACAGAAGAGAGAGATGAGCATCAGTGTTGGAACGTAAGTGATGAGAGAACTTGAGAGAACTTGATGGAAATAAAACTTAAAATGATTGTAAAAGACACTTAAGATAAAGTTGATATCTTTATTAATAACAACGTTTCACCACTACAAAGGCTTTATCAAGTGTGAGAGAAACATTGTCATCCAGTACGTTATCCACTGCATTTAGCTCTTATTTACTGCGTCTTCTCGGTTTTATATACTGTTCGAATCCCTACCCAGAAAGAAGTATGAAAGAAGAAAAAAAACAGAGTACGGAAGAGGGAAATGCGCGCATGAAAGAATCCGTGAATGTGGTCCAGAGGGAAGTCCAGCGGGAAAATACTGGGAGGGAGATGAAGAAATTAATAAAAAAGACAGGAGTAGAGCACAACGTTTCGCTCTTTGTAGAGCAAAACGATGCTAGTAAAAACTCTCTCTGCACCTAACTACGTTAAGAAGATTAGATTTAGATTTTTGCCACAGAAGTGACTAGTTTATTGTGCACTCCATATCCATCATACGGAGGGTAGTACAAGAGCAAATGGATACACAAAAGACCTAGGAACTACGCCCCAAAAGGGTTAACAGGAGTACGTCTGGATTTACATCTGAAATTCAACTATCTGTTAAAAGTATATTTACGAAATTTCTCAATAAGTGGGCAGTTAAGTACATAGTGTTGAAGACAGTGACCATAGGGCTGGCCACATACTTTGTATTTGGTTTGATCATCATCTGTATGTCTCAGAAAACGGCCAGAAGTACTTACAGTCATTTTGTAGATGAATGGTTCAGAGAACAGACATGTCGGTTCTCTGAACCATTCATCTACAAACCTGTCAGACACTGCAACTTCTTGGGATCTTAATACTTGGGAATTCTTCGCTTGCCTAATTCTTGGGCACGACCTACTTCAACATTGAACAAATGTGACACGACCTATGACTGCTGCACCTCTCCTGCCAACGGTTTATAAGCTCCTTCTCAGCACGTATGCCGTATTCTATTCAAGATTGATGGACTGACCACATCGACTCAAGGTTGAGGGACTGATTACCTCATTCTCGTCCTGTTCTTCAAGATTCTCCTTTGTTTGGACTGATGAAGCCACTGTGTGGCGAAACGTTTCCTCAATAAAGATACCCAAGAGTTGTACATGTGTCTAATTTATCAACTTACAATCATGCCTGAACGTGGCCACTACAACATCAATCAGTCTGTTTACATTGCTGCTATATAAAAGTGCTTATCTACGTTCATGTTGTCATAGTAGGTTATAGATCTACTCAGGCTTCTAATTGCATTCTAGTGACATTCATTTTCATTATTTGCTTCGCTAATAATATTATTTTTAATGCTAGACACAGATATACCAAAGTTTCATATATTATCCTTCATGGTACTTTCCATGGCTAACATATCAACTTTATCATGAAGGAGTAATGTGAATGAAAGCCAGTGATTCAAAAAACAGTTGTATAGAGGTGAAGAAAAACTTACAGAGACATGGGTAAGATAGAGACAGCAGAGGAAGTCAACGGAGAGGTGAGATGAAGACCCAGAAACTAATACGAACAAGTGAGACGGGACACAATGAGGACACCATAATAGAACAAGTGGGGTCAGATTGTGGATAAAGTTCCGGCTTCACACGGCGAGGGTCTGGGTTCAATTCACAGCGATGGTAGAAACGTTGAGCATGTTTCTTCACACTGGTTGTCTATGTTCACCCATCAGTAAAATGGGTACCTGGGTGTTAGTGGACTGGTGTGGGTCGCATCCTGGGACAAAACTGACTTAATTTGCGGGAAATGCTCAGCATAATAACCGGCTTTCTATATAGTAGTATGTCAGTGATGTCAGCTATGGTCTGTATACCTTGTACATGTACTGGTAGTAAATAAAGATGTTATTATTAACAAGACTGTTTACAACAATCACAATCAGGAACATACAGAATCCAAGCAAAGTTATGAACAAACAGAGCCCCAACACAACGTACAACAAGGTAAGTCATGAACAAACAGAGCCCCAACACAACGTACAACAAGGTAAGCCATGAACAAACAGAGCCCCAACACAACGTACAACAAGGTAAGTCATGAACAAACAGAGCCCCAACACAACGTACAACAAGGTAAGTCATGAACAAACAGAGCACCAACACAACGTACAACAAGGTAAGTCATGAACAAACAGAGCACCAACACAACGTACAACAAGGTAAGTCATGAACAAACAGAGCACCAACACAACGTACAACAAGGTAAGTCATGAACAAACAGAGCACCAACACAACGTACAACAAGGTAAGTCATGAGCAAACAGAGCCCCAACACAACGTACAACAAGGTAAGTCATGAACAAACAGAGCCCCAACACAATGTACAACAAGGTAAGTCATGAACAAACAGAGCCCCAACACAACGTACAACAAGGTAAGTCATGAACAAACAGAGCCCCAACACAACGTACAACAAGGTAAGTCATGAACAAACAGAGCACCAAGAGAGCACAACCCTCGGCTATAACCGAGCTGCCGAGAAACACATGAATATTAAGGGACAAGGGCGCGCCATTTGTGTGTGTAGAATGTGCTTGTCCGTTCCCACCCTCGCTCCTACAGGAATGTTCCCACCCTCGCTCCTGTAGGAATGTTCCCACCCTCGCCCCTGTAGGAATGTTCCCACCCTCGCCCCTGTAGGAATGTTCCCACCCTCGCCCCTGAAGGAATGTTCCCACCCTCGCCCCTGTAGGAATGTTCCCACCCTCGCCCCTGTAGGAATGTTCCTACCCTCGCCCCTGTAGGAATGTTCCCACCCTCGCCCCTGTAGGAATGTTCCCACTCCAGCGTATGTAGGAATGTTCCCACCCTCGCCCCTGTAGGAATGTTCCCACCCTCGCCCCTGAAGGAATGTTCCCACCCTCGCCCCTGTAGGAATGTTCCCACCCTCGCCCCTGTAGGAATGTTCCTACCCTCGCCCCTGTAGGAATGTTCCCACCCTCGCCCCTGTAGGAATGTTCCCACTCCAGCGTATGTAGGAATGTTCCCACCCTCGCCCCTGTAGGAATGTTCCCACTCCAGCGTATGTAGGAATGTTCCCACCCTCGCCCCTGTAGGAATGTTCCCACCCTCGCCCCTGTAGGAATGTTCCCACCCTCGCCCCTGTAGGAATGTTCCCACCCTCGCCCCTGTAGGAATGTTCCCACCCTCGCCCCTGTAGGAATGTTCCCACCCTCGCCCCTGTAGGAATGTTCCCACCCTCGCCCCTGTAGGAATGTTCTCACCCTCGCCCCTGTAGGAATGTTCCCACCCTCGTCCCTGTAAGAATATTCCCACCCCCGCCCATGTAGGAATGTTCCCACCCCCCGCCCCTGTAGGAATGTTCCCACCCCCGCTCCTGTAAGAATGTTCCCACCCCCGCCCCTGTAGGAATGTTCCCACCTCCGTCCCTGTATGAATGTTCCGACCCCAGCCCATGTAGGAATGTTCCCACCCCGGCCCATAAAGGAATGTTCCCACCCCGGCCCATGTAGGAATGTTCCCACCCCAGCGCATGTAGGAATGTTCCCACCCCAGCCCATGTAGGAATGTTCCCACCTCAGCGCATGTAGGAATGTTCCCACCCCAGCCCATGTAAGAACGTTCCCAACCCAGCCCCTGTAGGAATGTTCCCACCCCAGCCCATGTAAGAATGTTCCCAACCCAGCCCATGTAGGAATGTTCCCACCACAGCCCCTGTAGGAACGTTCCCACCCCCTATTGAGGACGCGGTTAACCTCCAAGAAGATATAAACAAAGTTTTCCAGTGGGCAACGGTAAACAATATGATGTTCAATGAGGACAAATTCCAACTACTCCGTTATGGAAAACTGGAGGAGATAATAACTAGAACAGAGTATACTACTGACTCCGGCCATACAATAGAGCGGAAAAATAATGTAAGGGACCTGGGAGTAGTAATGTCTGAGGATCTCACTTTGAAGGATCACAAGTGCCAAGAAAATGATAGGATGGATAATGAGAACGTTCAAAACGAGAGATGCCTAGCCAATGATGATCCTTTTCAAATCACTTGTTCTCTCTAGGCTGGAATACTGCTGTACATTAACATCTCCATTCAAAGCAGGTGAAATCGCAGATCTAGAGAGTGTACAGAGATCCTTTACTGCACGTATAAGTTCTGTCCAGCACCTTAACTACTGGGAATGCTTGGAAGCACTTGACTTGTACTCGTTGGAACGCAGGAGGGAGAGATATATCATAATCTACACTTGGAAAATCCTGGAAGGAATGGTCCCAAATCTGCACATAGAAATCACTCCCTACGAAAGTAAAAGACTGGGCAGGCGATGCAAAATGCCGCCAATAAAAAGTAGGGGCGCCATTGGTACACTAAGAGAAAACACCATAAGTGTCCGGGGCCCAAAACTGTTCAACAGCCTCCCATCAAGCATTAGGGGAATTGCCAATAAACCCCTGGCTGCCTTCAAGAGAGAGCTGGACAGATACCTAAAGTCAGTGCCGGATCAGCCGGGCTGTGGCTCGTACGTCGGACTGCGTGCGGCCAGCAGTAACAGCCTAGTTGATCAGGCCCTGATCCATCGGGAGGCCTGGTCGTGAACCGGGCCGCGGGGGCGTTGATCCCCGGAATAACCTCCAGGTAACCTCCCATCTCTGGAACATCCTGTCTTTGTGTGTGTGTGTGTGTGTGTGTGTGTGTGTGTGTGTGTGTGTGTGTGTGTGTGTGTGTGTGTATATGTGTGTGTGTGTGTGTGTGTGTGTGTGTGTGTGTGTATGTGTGTGTGTGTGTGTGTGTGTGTGTGTGTGTGTGTGTGTGTGTGTGTGTTAGGTAAAAGGACACATGTGAAACTAATGTGACATTTTATTGTGTGTAATACTAGTGGTAGTAGTAGTAGTAATACTAGTGATAGTAGTAGTAGTAATACTAGTGGTAGTAGTAGTAGTAATACTAGTGGTAGTAGTAGTAGTAATACTAGTGGTAGTAGTAGTAGTAATACTAGTGATAGTAGTAGTAGTAATACTAGTGGTAGTAGTAGTAGTAATATTAGTCGCAGTAGTAGTAGTAATACAACAATCAACTTACACGTGAGTAAAAGGTTAAAAAAGCTATTACTTGGGTAGCATAAAAATTAGATAGACAAATATGTGTGTTATGTTCTTGCGTAGTATTAGCAGCAGAGACTATGTGACGGCGGCTTTATTGTTCTGACGAGGATTTTTGCTAATACTTTAGAAAGCAATGATGAAGTTCATTTATTTTGCTTGAGTATGTTAGAAACAGCATTAATGATGATTCAAGGCATTTACGTCTGCGGAAATTAGGTTCTCTGGAGACGTTTATTACTACTACTACAACTAATATTACTACTACTACTACTACTACTACTACTATTACACCTCACTCTGAGCCTATATATACCCTGTATGTCCATGTACTGTTTGTAACGGCTTTACATAGCTCCTGGAGGGCGAAACGTTGCCACAATAAAATGTCCCATTAGTTGCACTTGTGTACTTTTACCTACCATATAAGTACATGTGCCGATTTTGGCTTCAGTAGCAACGGTCTTCTTGCCGAATAAGGCAAGCGAAAATTTGTGTGTAGTAATTTATATTAGGGCTACGGGTATATATTTATGTGAAAATATGTTTATAATTTTGTCACTGGTATCACCAAGATATTTTAAATAATTTATTTTTCCTGCGAGTGGATGGACCATCGCAAGTAACAGTAACTTCAACGCTGAAGAATTAGTCACATATAAAACATCTGAGTATGAAATTAAGACACATGTGCAACATCTGGGTATCTTCATTGTAGACGTTTCGCCAGCCAGTGGCTTTATCAATACAAATTCTAGGACATAACTTGAAGACAGAAGGACTATATACAGGAGATGAGGTAATCAGTCCCTCAACCTTGGAGTAGGTGCGAAGAGCACCGTAGTCGTGGAGATTCTGAAGCAAAAGCATAAGCGCCAGGCGCCTTGCTTCTGCTTCAGAATCTCCACGACTACGGTGCTCTTCGCACCTACTCCAAGGTTGAGGGACTGATTACCTCATCTTCTGTATATAGTCCTTCTGTCTTCTAGTTATGTCCTAGAATTTGTATTGATAAAGCCACTGGAGGGCGAAACGTCTACAATAAAGATACCCAGATGTTGCGCATGTGTCTTAATTTCATCTTGTCGGTATTATATACCATTCTTGTACAACATCTGAGTATCTTTCTTTATAGACGTTACACCAGCCATTGGTTTTATCAAGACATATTCAAGGATATAATGGGGAGACTGTAGGACTATATGCAAAAGATGAGGTAATCAGTCCCTCAGCCATAGTCTCGAAGATTGCAATACTCTTCTCTATTAATTTACAACCTCAGGGCTGCTGGAAAGTATTTTTGAAGCTGCTGAACCCACAATGGAATGCTTGACGAGATCCTCATTCCTCTGCTGGAGTCTCATACTCCAGACTGACACCTACCATCACTTGAAGAAGAAATCCGTCTTGTGGAATGGAATATGATTGGAGAAACACACAAATAACCCGAACATAAGGGAGAGAGAAGCTTACAACGTCGTTGTAAGCTTCTCTCTCCTATGTCCGGGTTATTTATATAATGTTCCAGTCACGGTGTTGTACCTTCGTGTTCTTCATGACCGGGAAAATGCACAAGCTTCCGTTCCCACTATGTAACTGTCATATAGGTTAGGTAAGAATTGGTCAGAAAAAAATACAAGTATTTCCTGACCCACGACCGGAGCTTTGGGTCATCTGATCGAGGCCTTCTTCAGGCTTACCAATCCACCTTCTGAAAGTTGAGGTTTTCAACTCTATCAGAGACATGTGGGAGCAAACTGCCAGTGTACACAATCTTGTATAATAAAACACGGAATGTTTCCTCCATACTGCTGCAGAAATGTTGCAGATTTCTAATACTCTTGAAAGAATGTTGTAGTTACTGGTCTGTTGCAGGCACTGCAACATTCTTATCTTAATCCGTTATGAAAACATCTTCACGGCATTTGCTCTAAAATCAAAGTAACTAGCGTTGCCAGGCACCGAGATCAAAGTAACTAGCGTTGCCAGGCACCGAGATCAAAGTAACTAGCGTTGCCAGGCACCGAGATCAAAGTAACTAGCGTTGCTAGGCACCGAGATCAAAGTAACTAGCGTTGCCAGGCACCGAGATCAAAGTAACTAGCGTTGCTAGGCACCGAGATCAAAGTAGCTAGCGTTGCCAGGCACCGAGATCAAAGTAACTAGCGTTGCCAGGCACCGAGATCAAAGTAACTAGCGTTGCCAGGCACCGAGATCAAAGTAACTAGCGTTGCCAGGCACCGAGATCAAAGTAACTAGCGTTGCCAGGCACCGAGATCAAAGTAACTAGCGTTGCCAGGCACCGAGATCAAAGTAACTAGCGTTGCTAGGCACCGAGATCAAAGTAACTAGCGTTGTTAGGCACCGAGATCAAAGTAACTAGCGTTGCCAGGCACCGAGATCAAAGTAACTAGCGTTGCCAGGCACCGAGATCAAAGTAACTAGCGTTGCTAGGCACCGAGATCAAAGTAACTAGCGTTGCCAGGCACCGAGATCAAAGTAACTAGCGTTGCCAGGCACCGAGATCAAAGTAACTAGCGTTGCTAGGCACCGAGATCAAAGTAACTAGCATTGCTAGGCACCGAGATCAAAGTAACTAGCGTTGCCAGGCACCGAGATCAAAGTAGCTAGCGTTGCCAGGCACCGAGATCAAAGTAACTAGCGTTGCCAGGCACCGAGATCAAAGTAACTAGCGTTGCCAGGCACCGAGATCAAAGTAACTAGCGTTGCCAGGCACCGAGATCAAAGTAACTAGCGTTGCCAGGCACCGAGATCAAAGTAGCTAGCGTTGCCAGGCACCGAGATCAAAGTAACTAGCGTTGCCAGGCACCGAGATCAAAGTAACTAGCGTTGCCAGGCACCGAGATCAAAGTAACTAGCGTTGCCAGGCACCGAGATCAAAGTAACTAGCGTTGCCAGGCACCGAGATCAAAGTAGCTAGCGTTGCCAGGCACCGAGATCAAAGTAACTAGCGTTGCCAGGCACCGAGATCAAAGTAACTAGCGTTGCCAGGCACCGAGATCAAAGTAACTAGCGTTGCCAGGCACCGAGAACAAAGTAACTAGCGTTACCAGGCACCGAGATCAAAGTAACTAGCGTTGCCAGGCACCGAGATCAAAGTAACTAGCGTTACCAGGCACCGAGATCAAAGTAACTAGCGTTGCCAGGCACCGAGATCAAAGTAACTAGCGTTGCCAGACACCAAGATCAATGTAACTAGCATTGCCAGGCACCAAGATCAAAGTAACTAGCGTTCCCAGGCACCAAGATCAAAG
Source organism: Cherax quadricarinatus (assembly GCF_038502225.1). Lineage (NCBI taxonomy): Eukaryota > Metazoa > Arthropoda > Malacostraca > Decapoda > Parastacidae > Cherax > Cherax quadricarinatus. The sequence goes on along the minus strand of NC_091371.1, from coordinate 2,273,908 downwards.
GAACAGACAGGATGAGGTTGAAATTAGCCTCTGAGTCTCCACGGCCACATATATCCTCGCACCGGGAAAACACACCCAGCTCCACTGGGCGCTGGCGTTTGAGGAGTGTTGGACCAGTGGACAGAGTGATGCATACATTATTCTGTTCTCACGAGGCTGTACATGGTGACACAGGATCGAATTTTGGCTAGCCGAAGTTCTGTTAATGTAACCTACTAGTTATGTGCCTGCATATAGCAAGCACCAACAGCTTGATTAATAGGTCGTCAACAATGAGGCCTGCTCTGAGACCGCACCGCGGAGACGATGATCTGACCCACGAACAGATAATCTCAAGGAAGGTACCACAGGACATTTAGTAATGTAATTTAATCTGGCCTAAAGTGATGTGAGCTTCCCCACCTGACCTTACAAGACCTGCCCAGCCGGGGACTAAATCGTGACCTTAATGAGACCCAAACCCGGAAGGTAATGAACCACACTGGTGGTTTTATGGAGGAGAGGCAAGTGAGGTTAAGGGAGGTGAGGTTGAGTGGGGCTTGTGAGGTTAGGTGAGGCAAGTGAGGTTAAGTGAGGTGAGGTTGAGTGGGGCTGGTGAGGTTAGGTGAAACAAGTGAGGCTAAGAGGGGCTGGGGAGGTTAGGCGAGGCAAGTAAGGTTAAGAGAGGGAAGTGAGGTTAAGTGAGGCTGGTGAGGTTAAGTGAGGCTGGTGAGGTTAGGTGAGGCATGTGAGGTTAAGCGAGGCTGGTGAGGTTAAGAGAGGCAAGTGACGTTAGGCGAGGCAAGTGAGGTTAAGCGAGGCAAGTGAGGTTAAGCGAGGCAAATGAGGTTAAGCGAGGCAAGTGAGGTTAAGTGAGGTTAGACGAGGCAAGTGAGGTTAAGCGAGGCAAGTGAGGTTAAGCGAGGCTGGTGAGGTTAAGAGAGGAAAGTGACGTTAGGCGAGGCAAGTGAGGTTAAGCGAGGCAAGTGAGGTTAAGCGAGGCAAATGGGGTTAAGCGAGGCAAGTGAGGTTAAGCGAGGTAAGTGAGGTTAGACGAGGCAAGTGAGGTTAAGCGAGGCAAGTGAGGTTAAGCGAGGCAAGTGAGATTAAGCGAGGCAAGTGATGTTAGATGAGGCAAGTGAGGTTAAGCGAGGCAAGTGAGGTTAAGCGAGGCAAGTGAGGTTAAGCGAGGCAAGTGAGGTTAAGCGAGGCAAGTGAGGTTAAGCGAGGCAAGTGAGGTTAAGCGAGGCTGGTGAAGAACAAAAGAGTGAGTGGCTTGGTGCCCCGTGGAGAGCCAGCGGGAGAGCTAAGTGCTCCGCCAGAGTTCAAGCTTCACTAGTCACAGCGACATAATTTACGTCATAGAGATTTTATACAACCCTAAACAAAACTGTTTCACTTCTCACTAGAATGGCAGCGATGCTTGGTCAACTTTCTATTAGGGTTAAACAGCCATTCCCACTACATGGGTTCGCTCGACGTAATACAAGTAACAGTTAAGATACATATTTCGGTCATCTTAACCGATAAACGGAGTTGGTGGTAATAAAAATTAACCCTCGGAGGACATTCGGGTTTCATTCTTCGACAATAAATGCAGCGATAAAGACTAAGAAACACGGGCGCTCCGTTGCTGCCCTCAGTGACGGCCGGTGATACCGTGCCCAGCCGGTGCTGCCCCCCAGCGGCGGCCGTTGATACCAGACCCAGCCAGACCTAGCAATTTGTCGCATCCCAATAAAACAGCAGGAGACTCTCTCGCTGCCGGCCAGGGGGCCCTTAGAGTTAGGGCACGCTGCCAGGGTTACCAAGACCAGAGCCACGAGTCTCTCAGAGCTGGGGCACGCTGGCAGGGTTACCAAGATCAGCGTCAGGAGCTTCTCAGAGTCAAGAGTATACAATCAGGGTTTCCAATACCCAGCCTTAGGCTGCACACCCTTCCCTCACAGCTATGGCAAACTCTAGGGCTTTTTAGGACTGGGCTCGGGGGCCCTCAGACCCAGCCTCAAGAGCCGCTAACATCCAGGGTAAGCTCTAGGGCTACCAAGACCTAGCCTCCGGGGCCTCTCTTACAGTCAGGGCGCACTAATGACAACTAAAGACATTATGAAATTAGAAAGTTGTAAGAATATATTAGACAAGGGGTTGGATCTGAGTGGGACTTGTCCTTAAGTTAATAGGGTTATCAAAGCATCACAAGGAAATGAGCACAGGATAAATACACAGCATGCAAACTAAAATGAATAGATAAAGGGGAAACAGAGACAGAGCAAAAGACAAGAGACTAACAAGAGACGAGACAGAGTAAAAGACAAGAGACTAACAAGAGACGAGACAGAGTAAAAGACAAGAGACTAACAAGAGACGAGACAGAGTGAAAGACAAGAGACTAACAAGAGACGAGACAGAGTGAAAGACAAGAGACTAACAAGAGACGAGACAGAGTGAAAGACAAGAGACTAACAAGAGACGAGACAGAGTGAAAGACAAGAGACTAACAAGAGACGAGACAGAGTGAAAGACAAGAGACTAACAAGAGACGAGACAGAGTGAAAGACAAGAGACTAGCAAGAGACGAGACAGAGCAAAAGACAAGAGACTAACAAGAGACGAGACAGAGCAAAAGACAAGAGATTAATAAAAGCAGTAAAAAAAAAAACGTAAACCAATTCGCTCGCAGGAGACATTACTCGGTAGTTCATATTATTGGAACTGTATTATACTGGACTGGCGAGTCTCACGCGCTGATTGGTGCTGCGCATATTTTACCTAATACATTCTAACGTTCATAAAACACTTTAATTGCTAATATCTTCTTCCCTTCCGTCAAAAAATGCAGGTATTGGTTATCAATAATTTATTCAAAGAGCTTTGTAACATATATGAAAATGAACTCAAGCGATTACTACAAAAAGAAAGAATAATGACACGATCGCATGCAAACAACGGTACGGGTGGGGTTAGAACCCTTGGCAAGTGAGTCGTAAAACTCCAGGCCAGTGCGTAAACCACTGGACCAGCTGGCTACAATAATATTCATCCAACTAGGTATATTGATACACCATAGGGAGGTTAGCGTGGGCCACCACTGTGACCACGAATACAAGTCTTCACAGATGAATCTCCCTCCAGCGTGGCCACGCTGGAGGGAGATTCATCTGTGAAGACTTGCATATACTTGATAATCGTCTTTGTGTCTGCCAAATTGCTAGAAATACCTTCAATACAAGTCTGTTTATATTGCAAGTTGCTCCGTGAAAATACATGTCTACCATCATGATGTCATAGTGAGTTCTGGCTGTACTCCGGCTTCTAAGTGTATTCTTATGACATTCAAATTCATTATTGACTTCTTTCCTAATATTATTCCTAAAGCTTGATGTAAATATATCCAGGATATATTCTATATTCCTTCATAACACGTCGGATAATTTATTAGCTTTATCATGCATGAGTAATTCAGTGTGTGTGAAAGACTATATTGTTTTATTAATTTAGTTTTTCTCTGATTTTTTTTTATTATTATCACACTGGCCGATTCCCACCAAGGCAGGGTGGCCCGAAAAAGAAAAACTTTCACCATCATTCACTCCATCACTGTCTTGCCAGAAGGGTGCTTTACACTACAGTTTTTAAACTGCAACATTAACGCCCCTCCTTCAGTTGTGAGTCAGGTTTCTTCGCTGATGACACAGAATCATTAATGCTCGAGTAGTCCAGCTCAGTATCATAAGTTAACTTCAGTGTTATTAGGGAAACAAGCAGTTCAGTTTGCAGTCTAAAACCCAGTTGTTAATGTTTATGCTTGGTTACTACAGTGAGAACTATAGTAACATGGTCACTATAGTTCTCACTGGGTAGGTGACAACAAGAACACATGCGATGGAAATATAAACACATATGCAGTATAATGTGATCCTTTATTGACTACGTTTCGCCCACACAGTGGGCTTTTTCAAGTCACAAGAACACATGCAGCCTTGCCAGTAGACTTCTGCTTAGATCCATCAAAGAATATTTTTTTTGTGGTATACTATTTGTGATATACTATTTTTTTCTGCGTTTGTCTTTGCAAGTAATTTAAGGAAGGGAATACTAGTGATGATCTTCTTGGGAGGGGCTATGACACATGTGTTAATAGCTATCTGGTGGAATCTTCTCGGGAGGGGTTATGAGACATATGTTAATGGCTATGTGGACGAATTTCATTCCATCAGTCTTTCTCACATGTCGAGAATGCCTGACCTCAGGGCCACGTAGCCGTTGGCCTCACATCAATGGAGAAGACGGATGTGGGAGATTGCTTAACCACCTCTCCCATTTTAAGTGATGCTGTGATATACCAGAACGTTCTTTTTTGACATCTAGGTCATTAACGACTTGATGTCAGGACCTTGACTTATTAGGTCTTCAGGACTTCGAATTTGTCAATGTTAAATTGAGTGACATTCTCACGTGTTCAGAGCAAATTTTTTGCCGTCTTCGGCAACTCATCCTGGGTCCTGGAGTCCAGGCATATGATTCTGAAAGCCAAAGGCAGTGGATAGTAAAGCTTCAGTTCCAGTGACTGTTGAGAGACGCCTAGAGTGCGAACACTGAAGGCTCTTTTAAGTGATTTGTAGATCTTTGGACCAATGCCAGATTTACAGGCAAGTGCAGTGAAGGTGATCTTGTGGCCTTACCCGTTCATGGTGTAAGTATGTGTTATCCAGATGAATTTGGACGACTTTCAGACATGACGATCGCTCATTAGGCGAGACAGGAGCTAATGGATGTTTTGCCCTGACATCACTAGTACCGCTACTCAATGGTCCATCATACAACCTTGTTCAGTATAGACTGCAATCCATACTAGTCTGCATTTGCTAGGGGTCTAGCACAGGCAGAGTGGTATAATCTCAGGTCAATGGGAGCCCTAGAGCAGGTCATTACAGTGTCAACCACGGATGGCAAGTACCCACGAGACCAACGTTCACTGCATCAGACTGATCATACTGGATATTCTAGCCTGCGTGGTGGACCAGGCACCAGGTGTCATTAGAGACATCAGATTGGTAATCAACCAGTACCCAGTATGCAGTGCTCCTCTTTCTTAATATTTGACTGACTCCACCACCACTATTACAACCTCCACCACCACTACTACTACCTCCACCACTACCTCTCTTGCTCCCGTCTATGTCTGCTGGCCTATATATATTCCCTCCTTCTCTCCTTTTTCTTAGTGTGACTTTGTAAATGGTCCAAGTCGGACCGAAACGTCGTCGTAACCTCCTCTCTTCTATGTGCGGGTTATTTAAGAACATAAGAAAGGAGGATCACTGCAGCAGGCCTGTTGGCCCATACTAGGCAGGTCCTTTACAATCCATCCCACTAACAAAACATTTGCCCAACCCAATTTTCAATGCTACCCAAGAAATAATCTCTGATAACTCTATCCACTCATTTGCAAGTCCCAATCAAATCCAACCCCTTTCACTCATATATTTATCCAACCTAAATTTGAAACTACCCAAAGTCCTAGCCTCAATAACCCAACTAGGTAGACTTCCACTCATCAACTACCCTATTTCCAAACCAATACTTTCCTATGTCCTTTCTAAATCTAAACCACTATCTATTTCTAGTTTAAAGACCTAACACAGTGGAGGGAGCTGTTAGGTCTTTAAACTTTTGTGTAATGCTTAGCAGCAATATAGCCATGTCCACTGGTGTCTAGGTGGACACCAGGACACCAGTAATAATCGACAACAATCTAATTAATTAAATAGCATTCTAATCCCAAGTACAATGTTAACCTCGATTATCCTACCACTAATACTAGGAATATTAAACTTCTTCCTCATATTAAGAACTCCGGAAATTTCAGAACAGTAAAGTTTTATCAATAGCCCGAGAGAATTTTCTCTGGCTAACATTAACAGGGACATTCTCACTAGCAGCACAGCTGGAATTATAGACAACAGTGTTTGTAGATGAATGGTTCAGAGAACCGACATGTTGATAAATTAGACAAGAGTTGCACATGTGTCTAATTTATCAACATAGACAACAGTGGTTCTTATTTAGCTTATCTTTGCATTTCATGCTATTGTAGATTTACTGAAGGGTTCAGCATTAACAAAAGTTGCCGGGGTCATAAAAAAGAAAGGAAAGCCCTAGAAACAATACAGGAAGCGATACAATACACAGATTTATCAGAGATATAAACGTGCCAGAATGAATGTAAAAGGTCAGGAGGAATGAAGAAAGATCCTTAACCATGTCAAACCCTGTGTAAAAAAAAAAAAAAAAAAAAAAAAAAAAAAAAAAAAAAAAAAAAAAAAAAAAAAAAAAAAAAAAAAAAAAAATGAAAAAAGAACTAGTAGTCAGAAACAAGATAGAACCATATCTAAAATTCATGTTTGCAAATAGGCAAAGACAAAATGTAAATAATCAAGGATGTCAAGAAAATCAAAGTTCAGGAGGTAATGTGAAGTGTTAAATTCTAAAAATTGTTTGTGTGTGTATACAAAATAAACTTTAAACGAAGAAGACCTGAAAACTTAAGAGATAATTGAGATGAAGCAAAGTAGGTGAACTAAAGAGGATGAAAAGAATATTGGAAAGAAAACAGTAACAGGACCAAATGAAATAGCATCATGAGTTTCAAAAGAATGTGGAGAAGAATTTTGTCATTCATTTTGGAATTTGCTTCAGAATTTCATTAAGAACATAAGAACATAAGAACATAAGAATGTAGGAACACTGCAGAAGGCCTACTGGCCCATTACAAGAAGGTAAATTGTCAGACAAATGAAAAATGTTACACATTGTGGCAATAGTTTAGAAATCTAACAGGAAAAACTCTTAAATTATCGACCTAACAAATGTAAAAATAATGCTGGAAAAAACATTAGGGAAAAGTGGATAATGCTCAAGGATAAAAATAAACAAATAATTGATGAACAATCCGGGTTTTAGTCAAGAAAAAAAGGTCGGGCGAAATATTTAGATTTCCTGAAGGCCTTTGCCAATGATGCAAGACAGACTATATTGTTCCAGATATTATATTATTTTTTTTATTCTATAATTAAGGCAATTGTGATGAATGGTTTGAAAAACCGACAGTGGATGGTACCACTATGACCCCGCCTCCATCTGCTTCACGTCACCTCACTACAGTATATAAGCCACGTCTACGGCCCTATGCTGTACATTCTACAAGATTGATGGACTGAACACATCGACTCCAGGTTGAGGGACTGATTACCTCATTCTCCTCCTCTCCTTACGCCTTCCTCTTTGTATTGGACTGATGAAGCCACTGTGTGGCGAAACGTTTCCTAAATAAAGATTCCCATATGCTGCATAAGTGTCTCAATCTTCAATTAAGGCAATTATTGGGCGATACTCCTGATGATTCTATGCTCTCGGGAGTACTCTGGAACCATAGTGAGCATGTGTACCTGGCCAGGTCTTTCAGTGGTATTGAAGCTTAAGCATTTTGGATGACTGCAGGTGAAGAACCGGGTCATTCAGGTAACACCTGTTAAAAAGTTAGAGAACGAACGAGAAAGGAAGAAATCTAGAGAAAAGTTAGAGCATGAAGAGTAAAAAGAAAGTGTTAGGTTAGAAAATGAGGATCAGAAAGCTCTAGGTTAGAGCCTGAAGACAAGTAGGAGAGAGAGAAAGAGAGAGAGACAGGATCACAGAAAGGAGAGACCGGCACGTAAAGCAACAAGAGAACCAGCAAGCAGGAACGTGATGCCAGAGCGAGAACTCTTAGTCAGACTTTAGGAATTAGACTATTTAATTGAACAGATGAAGCAGGAACAACAACATTTAAAGTTGAAACATAAGGAATTAGAAAAGTTGAAGAAGATATTCTTGAGAATCAAGCTATGGTTGTGAGCCTCAGAATACCTAAAATACTCCGTTACCCTGAGGAGGGTGGCATAACTGCTTATTTAATGGTATGTGATCACTTCTTCTCATCACTCCATAGGTTAGTTTCTGGGGTTGAGATGGCTGAAGGCGCTTATTTGTACGCCTCGGCTCGAAATTGTTATCCTAAAGAGGGTGTAAAATCTGAGCCTAAACAACAAAAGCCCCCTATGCCTACTAAACAACCCGGAAGTAAAGTTAGACACTCCAGTACAACCATCAACTCCAGTACCAGAACCTCTACCATCCACCTCAGCCCAGTAGGACCACAACATAACTTTCCACTCTCTTCACAATCATCCACAAACACCAGCACCCACAATTTAAGGTAAGAAATATTGTCATTTATGTTACATTTTTAGTCTTAAGCAGTAAAAACAACATAATACATCGCAACAATGAACTACAATTACATATTCACTTTTATTTTTGTAAGATGTGGAGGCCTAAAAAAAGTTGTTTGGCTTTTTTTGGGGCTCTCAGGAACGTAACCCTATTTTTCTGATAAGTTCTTCAGTTCATTTAACACGGTTTTACCTAACACGGTGTATTTAGGAACGTAACTACCGTGTTAAATGACATCTCCCGTACATCACTTCTAACTTCATCGATCTAGTATTCCAACTCTTTGGACATAAGCCCTTGTTCACGCCTCCATGCCATGCTAGCTGCTATGCTAGAACAAAGTGTCAACATACCATTTGAAAGTCCATACTGAAGAATGTGTGCAAGTTAAAGCCTAGTGGCCGGCATGGATATTTGCGTGTGCATTATTTACTATGTGAGAAGTGCCTAGGGATTCGCTGGAATAATCTCCATTAATACACAACCCGCACATAGGAGTGTGACTTTGTAAATGGTCCAAGTTGAACCGAAACGTCGTCGTAAGCTCCTCTCTCCCATGAACGGGTTATTTGTGTATTGTTCCAGTCATGGTATTGTGCCTTTTTGTTATTTAATCTCTATTAACTTATCAGGATAAGTTAAGATCCTACTAGGAACCTACCAGGAACCTACCATGAGCCTACCAAGAACCTACCATGTCTCAGTAGTAGTAACCAGTTACCAGTAACCACTGTGCCAGTTGACTCACGACCAACCGTCTCTGCCTGAGTCACTGTCTATTCATATTGAGCTGACCTGACAGTATTCAAAGACCCTCTCACATATGGGTACGTGGGCGGCCGGTCAGTCAGTGTTACGAGTGTGAGCAAGGAGATAGGTACGGCTGTAAGGGCGTTACACACATTATCTGTAATTATACGTACTACCAGCCTACGTGAGTATTTCTTACCTAATCCACGTGTCGAACTCCCACATGATACATGAACCTACTAGGAACCCACCAGGAACCTACCAGGAACCTACCACAAACTTACCATGAACCTACCAGGAACTTACCAGAAACCTATCCATAAAATTCCAGGAGCCTTCCAGGAATGAACGTATCAGAAACCAGGGACCTACCAGGAACCAGTAACCTAGCAGGAACCGAGAACATGGCAGGTGGTAAATGATAATCACAGAAACGATAAATTGATGCATTGTGAATGTTAGCAGGAAGTCCAGCCTGCAGTGTTGTCCTGTCTGTCTGAGGGTTCCTGCCTGACTGGCTACCCCTCACTGCAGGGCTCCTAGCAGGGTTTGATATCTACTGACCTGACAGTATGTAAAGTCCGTGGTATCACGACTAATGTATGCTGAATTATGCTGACAGTAGGAGCCACTAACCTATCAAAATAGTAAGCTTATTCAGGTATACACAAATACAGTTACATAGATATCATACATAGCAGCATATGTGTAGAGAACCAGGTAACCGGTAACCTATCAGGAACCGGTAACCTAGCAGGACCCAGGAATAAGAACATAAGAACATAAGAACGAAGGAACACTGCAGAAGGCCTACTGGCCCATGCGAGGCAGGTCCAAGTCCCTACCGGCTTAAGCCAATGCACCCAACCTAGTCAGGTCAGGTCACACTGACTTAAGGGAGGAACACGGCAACCGACCTGTTAGCACAAGCTATCAGGTCTAGCAGAGCCAGAAATTAGGAATCTAGCAGTAACCAGAAATTAGGAATCTAGCAGTAACCAAAAATTAGGAATCTAGCAGGAACCAGAAATTAGGAATATAGCAGAAACCAGGAACCTAGTAGGAACCAGGTACCTAGCAGGAACCCGATACCTAGTAAGAACCAGGAACCTAGCAGGAACCAGGAACCTAGGAGGAACCAGATACCTAGCAGAAACCAGGTACCTAGTAAGTACCAGGAACCTATTAGGAATCAGGAACCTAGCAGGAACCAGGTACCTAGTAAGAACCAGGTACCCAGTAGGAACTAGGAACCTAATAGGAACCGGGAACCTAGCAGGAACCAGGTACCTAGTAAGAACCAGGTATCTAGCAGGAACCAGGTATCTAGTAAGAATCAGGAACCTAGCAGGAACCAGGAACCTATCAGGAACCAAGAGCCTAGCAGGCAACTATCAGAAGCCAGTAACCTAGCAGGAACCAGGAGCCTAGCAGACAACTATCAGAAGCCAGTAACCTAGCAGGAACCAGGAGCCTAGCAGGCAACTATCAGAAGCCAGTAACCTAGCAGGAACCAAGAGCCTAGCAGGCAACTATCAGAAGCCAGTAACCTAGCAGGAACCAGGAGCCTAGCAGGCAACTTTCAGAAGCCAGTAACCTAGCAGGAACCAGGAGCCTAGCAGGCAACTATCAGAAGCCAGTAACCTAGCAGGAACCAGGAGCCTAGCAGACAACTATCAGAAACCAGTAACCTAGCAGGAACCAGGAGCCTAGCAGACAACTATCAGAAGCCAGTAACCTAGCAGGAACCAGGAGCCTAGCAGGCAACTATCAGAAGCCAGTAACCTAGCAGGAACCAAGAGCCTAGCAGGCAACTATCAGAAGCCAGTAACCTAGCAGGAACCAGGAGCCTAGCAGGCAACTATCAGAAGCCAGTAACCTAGCAGGAACCAAGAGCCTAGCAGGCAACTATCAGAAGCCAGTAACCTAGCAGGAACCAGGAGCCTAGCAGACAACTATCAGAAGCCAGTAACCTAGCAGGAACCAGGAGCCTAGCAGGCAACTTTCAGAAGCCAGGAACTTAGCGGGCACCTACCAGAAGCCAGGAACCTAGCAGGCACCTATGGGGCAGGTGCGGGACCTTGCCACCACCTGCCTCAGGCTATCAGGTTACTTAACTATGACCCGGAATACATACCTGCAACCTTATGTAACGTGACAATGATCTTAGTTTCTACACCTTGTTGGTTGCTGTTGTGTTGCTACTCGGCTGTTGCTGTTGCTAGCAAGACCGGCTTCTACATCCGGCAGGGAAACACCAGCCGGCGAAATTATATGACAGGAAAAAACTCGGTATTTCTCAAAATTATAATTATTTTATTGGTTGCTTAACCGTGTTTAGAAAATTATATTTCAAAAATAAGATATACGAAATAAAAAATATTAATTTTGAATAAATGTGGCCAGACTTATGGATATTTTTTAATACTTTTCGTGTTTAATTTAAGGAATTTTCCATTCCCTGATGAATTAGACACCTGTGCAACACATGCGTGGAAATGTTTCGCCAGCCAATGTCTTCGTCAGTCCAGTACCGAGAAGAATGTTCAGAAGGAATATAAAGGAACCCGTCCCTCCACCTTGCTTTCTCTTATAAACTCACCTGGGCCTTGGTAGGTACGACACATAGGCAACAGTTAGGCAACTTTATTCCGAAACGTATCGCCTACACAGTAGGCTTCTTCAGTCGAGTACAGAAAGTAGGTAGGAGCAGTAGAGATGTGCGTCTTACCTACCAACCTCTCGGTATTATATACCATTTTGGTACTCACCTGGGGCTTAGAGAGGGCCCTAGAGGTGCATGTCGGGGGCCAGAAGCAACAAGTTATCTGCTCAAGGAGCAACAGATGCGTGGGATATATTATCTTCAAGAGGAAAGCGATAAATCCGTTGGGGGTCCTTCAGTGCCTGGGGAATGAGAGACAAATTAAGTAATTAACTGGGTAGTTCCTTCCTTTACTGTTCTGCTGGAAAAACTTCACTAATTATATTCTAATATTTTTTTAAGTTTTTCTTTGATAAATCAAATTTATGCTTGATATTTTTTTATTGTTAATATATGAAAGTTAATGTTACCATGATCTATTTCCTGGGATCTAGAGCCGTTCCCCGTCATCAAGGCTCCGCCTTGTGTTTGAAGGATGAAGTGTGGGAAGTCTGCAGCGAGCCATCAAATATTCCCTCTTTCAGGGTCGCGACATTTACTCTCCCAGGGTCGCGACATTTACTCTCCCAGGGTCGCAGCATTCACTCTCCCAGGGTCGCAGCATTCACTCTCCCAGGGTCGCAACACTCACTCTCCCAGGGTCGCGACATTTACTCTCCCAGGTTCGCAGCATTCACTCTCCCAGGGTCGCAACATTCACTCTCCCAGGGTCGCAACACTCACTCTCCCAGGGTCGCGACATTTACTCTCCCAGGGTCGCAACACTCACTCTCCCAGGGTCGCAACACTCACTCTCCCAGGGTCGCAACACTCACTCTCCCAGGGTCGCAGCATTCACTCTCCCAGGGTCGCAGCATTCACTCTCCCAGGGGAGCAGCATTCACTATCCCAGGGTCGCAACACTCACTCTCCCAGGGTCGCAACACTCACTCTCCCAGGGTCGCAACACTCACTCTCCCAGGGTCGCAACATTTACTCTCCCAGGGTCGCAGCATTCACTCTCCCAGGGTCGCAACATTCACTCTCCCAGGGTCGCAACAATCACTCTCCCAGGGTCGCGACATTTACTCTCCCAGGGTCGCAGCATTCACTCTCCCAGGGTCGCAACATTCACTCTCCCAGGGTCGCAACATTCACTCTCCCAGGGTCGCAACACTCACTCTCCCAGGGTCGCAGCATTCACTCTCCCAGGGTCGCAACATTCACTCTCCCAGGGTCGCAACATTCACTCTCCCAGGGTCGCAACACTCACTCTCCCAGGGTCGCGACATTTACTCTCCCAGGGTCGCAGCATTCACTCTCCCAGGGTCGCAACATTCACTCTCCCAGGGTCGCAACAATCACTCTCCCAGGGTCGCGACATTTACTCTCCCAGGGTCGTAGCATTCACTCTCCCAGGGTCGCAACATTCACTCTCCCAGGGTCGCAACACTCACTCTCCCAGGGTCGCGACATTTACTCTCCCAGGGTCGCAGCATTCACTCTCCCAGGGTCGCAACACTCACTCTCCCAGGGTCGCGACATTTACTCTCCCAAGGTCGCAGCATTCACTCTCCCAGGGTCGCAACACTCACTCTCCCAGGGTCGCAACATTCACTCTCCCAGGGTCGCGACATTTACTCTCCCAGGGTCACAACACTCACTCTCCCAGGGTCGCAACACTCACTCTCCCAGGGTCGCAACACTCACTCTCCCAGGGTCGCAACACTCACTCTCCCAGGGTCGCAACACTAACTCTCCCAGGGTCGCAACACTCACTCTCCCAGGGTCGCAACACTCACTCTCCCAAGTCGCCACACTAACTCTCCCAGGGTCGCAACACTAACTCTCCCAGGGTCGCAACACTCACTCTCCCAGGGTCGCAACATTCACTCTCCCAGGGTAGCAACACTCACTCTCCCAGGGTCGCAACACTCACTCTCCCAGGGTCGCAACACTCACTCTCCCAGGGTCGCCACACAAATGTTGATCTGATAAGATGTAATTGCCGAACCCTCACGCCATCACAATATTCCTAGCAAGGAAGGAGAGCTCTAATTCCTTGCATCAAGAGCCCTACACCAGCATGAAGATACCTTACCTTAGGGAGTTGTAAAGTGACGTGATAAATGTTGAAAGAAAGAAAAAAGAAACATTTTGGCTGTAAAACATTGGGCGAAACACAGTGGAAAAATTAGCTGATGTTTGTAGATATATGAGAACTTTAATCGTGTAGTTATGGCTGTATTTGTAGAAAGCGCGAAACACTTATGGGTCATTCGAAACGAGACATAGAAGGTAGTTTGAAGTGATTAGTCAGTCCTTCAGCCTTGATGGAAGATGAGTCTCTAAGAGACCTTCCATCAAGGCTGAGGGACTGATCACCGTATACAACCTCTCCTCTACTATCTGCAGGACTGTAAACACCTCTGAATTCAAGGAGTACAAACCAGAAATCTACCAGTGCGAAGAAGAAATCTACCCGTGCGAAGAAGAAATCTACCAGTGCGAAGAAGAAATCTACCCATACGAAGAAGAAATCTACCAGTGCGAAGAAGAAATCTACCCGTGCGAAGAAGAAATCTACCCATGCAAAGAAGAAATCTACCAGTGTGAAGAAGAAATCTACCCGTGTGAAGAAGAAATCTACCCGTGTGAAGAATAAATCTACCTGTGTGAAGAATAAATCTACCCATGCAAAGAAGAAATCTACCCTTGTGAAGAAGAAATCTACCCTTGTGAAGAAGAAATCTACCCTTGTGAAGAAGAAATCTACCCGTGAGAAGAAGAAATCTACCAGTGCAAAGAAGAAATCTACCCGTGCGAAAAAGAAATCTACCCGTGCGAAGAATAAATCCCACTCTTGCAGACAAGTATACAGAAGTGTTAACCATAAATAACCTGTGTATCAAGCATTTCCTTGTATATCCTCGCTGTGTATATTGCAGCAATGAGAACTTCCCTCATGATTAAGCACAGAGTAGCACTGTCTCTTCTCCTGTGTGTCATTGTCCACAATTTACCACCATTTTCTGTCAGCCTCCCGACAATAAACTAGAGACCACATTAACAGCTCCTGATTAGCAATTCCGATGAGATGGCCCAGGTTCTTCCAAGTAATTTTTTTCCTATTTTTCTTATTGTTTAGTACGATATAAGAAAAATATTCAGAATGTTGACGATCTTATGAAACAGAGTAGACACCAGAGCACAGCATTGTGGAACACCCTGAGAGCATTACTTTTACACAAAACACAACAAATAGCTGAGAGGAGCTTACGACGGTGTTTGGGTCCGACTTGGACCGTTTACAAAGTTACAGTGCGACTTCGTAAATGGTCCACGTCGGACCGAAACGTCGTCGTAAGTTTCTTTCTCCTATGTTCGTGTGATTTGTGCCTTTTTTTTCACTGCCTTTACGTGGGAGAGTCAACCAACATACAATTGCGTGGGAGTAAAACATGAAGCAGAGTAACCTTCTTTCATCACAACATTTTCGCTCAAATTCCTGAGCAAAACGTTTCATAAAGGCTTCCGCTGTTTCATATGTCTGACATCATGAATATTAAAATGGTATAAAATACAGACAGGTTTTTAGGTAAGACACATATGCAGCAGCTAGGTATCTTTATTTCGAAACGTTTCGCCTACACAGTAGGCTTCTTCAGTCGAGTACAGAAAAGTTAAAAGAAGCAGAAAAGACGTGAAGACGATATAATCAGTCCATCACCCTTGAAGTTTTGAGGTGGTCAGTCCCTCAGTCTGGAGAAGAGAATTGTTCCATAGTCTGAAACAACATGGAGTTGAAGTGACATATTGTTTCACCTCCAGTAGTGGAGGCTCGATCCCAGGTCCCATAAGAGGCGACTGAGTTTCCCTATCTCCTAATGTTACTTTTATTTTTCCCTATAATTCCCTTTAATTCATGGTATAACTTAACGAATCTTTGAGGACAATTGTGTTGCAGAGGTCTGAGCAAAGTTCAGACCTCTACAACACAACTGTCTTCAAAGATTTGTTAAATTATACCATGAATTAAGGAAAGATCCTGGACTTCACCTTACGAAACAGACAAAGTAAATTCGATAGTAATTATGGACAAAGAAAAATAACATACTAGAAAAATAACATATTAGAAGACAGGGAACTGACGTGCCTGTTAATGGTGATACGGAGGTGTAACTCTCGCAGGCAGGCAGCTGAGGCAGCACGAGATAAACATCTCGTAGAATAGTTTGTGGGGAACGTTCAAAAGGTTGACGGGAAGTTGCAAATACCATCTTCACGACGTTGTTAATGGTAATTACAACATTCCCACTCAGATATTACGAACAATGAATGTTCTTCAACCTAATATTCAGATACTTACTCCAGCACTGAAGAAATTATAGCTGAAGCGGTTGCTCGGTTTCCGCTCTCTAAATTATAATGCACGCAATTGTTGTTTTCTCAACCCCCTCGTGTGTGGCATGTATAATTTATGCTAATAATCCACGTTATTTGTTTTTGCTGATAGCATAAATACATTGGTCCAGGCCAAGTAAGTGATACAACGACTATATCCCAGGTTGTCCTGTGTAATTTGTGTTACCTTGCATGGCAGGGCTTATATTCTTTTAAACGTGTAATTACTGTAGTCTTTAAAACGTTATAGCCTACGTGCGAATCTCATAAGAACCTGTTAACATGTGGACTCAGGTATACCAGAGGGAACCATGAGGTGGATACATGCTTTGTTATACTGTCATGGTGTGGACTCATGGTTGCTAGAGATCAATAAGGTGGATACATGCTATGTTATACTGTCATGGTGTGGACTCATGGTTGCTAGAGATCAATAAGGTGGATACATGCTATGTTATACTGTCATGGTGTGGACTCATGGTTGCTAGAGACCAATAAGGTGGATACATGCTATGTTATACTGTCATGGTGTGGACTCATGGTTGCTAGAGATCAATAAGGTGGATACATGCTATGTTATACTGTCATGGTGTGGAATCATGGTTGCTAGAGACCATTAAGGTGGATACATGCTATGTTATACTGTCATGGTGTGGACTCACGGTTGCTAGAGATCAGTAAGGTGGATACATGCTATGTTATACTGTCATGGTGTGGACTCAGGTTGCTAGAGATCAGTAAGGTGGATACATGCTATGTTATACTGTCATGGTGTGGACTCATGGTTGCTAGAGATCAATAAGGTGGATACATGCTATGTTATACTGTCATGGTGTGGACTCATGGTTGCTAGAGAACCATGAAATGGATACATGCTATTTTAAACTGTCAAAGTGTGACCTCAAGCGTACCCTAGAAACCACAAGGTGGACACATACTGTGGTCACCCGCTGGATACATGTGGATCACAACACCGCCAAGTTCTCCTGGAAATGTTTTATAACCTAATGTCTGTGATAAAATATATCCTCAATAAGGTATATTCACAGGGGTATGTACACTGAGAGGTGTATATCTCAGTGTATGTACACTGAGAGGTGTATATCTCAGTGTATGTACACTGAGAGGTGTATATCTCACAGTGTATGTACACTGAGAGGTGTATATCTCACAGTGTATGTACACTGAGAGGTGTATATCTCAGTGTATGTACACTGAGAGGTGTATATCTCAGTGTATGTACACTGAGAGGTGTATATCTCAGTGTATGTACACTGAGAGGTGTATATCTCAGTGTATGTACACTGAGAGGTGTATATCTCACAGTGTATGTACACTGAGAGGTGTATATCTCAGTGTATGTACACTGAGAGGTGTATATCTCAGTGTATGTACACTGAGAGGTGTATATCTCAGTGTATGTACACTGAGAGGTGTATATCTTAGTGTATGTACACTGAGAGGTGTATATCTCACAGTGTATGCACACTGAGAGGTGTATATCTCACAGTGTATGCACACTGAGAGGTGTATATCTCAGTGTATGTACACTGAGAGGTGTATATCTCACAGTGTATGTACACTGAGAGGTGTATATCTCAGTGTATGTACACTGAGAGGTGTATATCTCACAGTGTATGTACACTGAGAGGTGTATATCTCAGTGTATGTACACTGAGAGGTGTATATCTCAGTGTATGTACACTGAGAGGTGTATATCTCACAGTGTATGTACACTGAGAGGTGTATATCTCAGTGTATGTACATTGAGAGGTGTATATCTCAGTGTATGTACACTGAGAGGTGTATATCTCACAGTAAATATATACGAAAAGCAAAATGTAATGCTTTTTTAAGGGGTTAAAGTATTGGTGATGTTATCGTGCATGTCAGTGACAGTCTGTCTAGCACACTTCAATTTAAAACAAATTTTTAATGCAGTCACGCATCGCTCTCTCTCCCATCCAACAGGTTTTTAAGACAAGAATTGACATCTCTAAATCTGTTATTATTGCTCCCCATGTTTTATATTAATTTCTTTTAATTATCTTCCCGATTACTTTGCACAGTATGAATGTTGGTAATACTGGTATGTAGCTCAATGTTTCCCGTTTGTCTACTTCATGGGGCTCTGGTGGCTCAAACTCTCGCTTCACAGGTCTGGGTTCGATTCCCAGCCTGGGTAGAAACATTTGGCGTGTTTCTTTATACCTGTTGTCTATATTTTATATACTTGGGCGTTAGTGGACTGGTGTGGGTCGCATCCTGGGACAAAACTGACCTAATTTGCCTGAAATGCTCAGCATAACAAGCGGCTTCCTGTATAGTAGTATGTCATTGACGTCAGCTATGGTCTGTATACCTTGTACATGTACTGGTAATAAATAAAGATATTATTATTATTATTATTATTATTATTATTATTATTATTATTATTATTATTATTATTATTATTATACTATTTTTATTATTTTTTTATTAACACACTTGCCTATTCCCACCAAGGCAGGGTGGCCCAAAAAAGAAAAACTTTCACCATCATTCACTCCATCACTGTCTTGCCAGAAGGGTGCTTTACACTACAGTTTTTAAACTGCAACATTAACACCCCTCCTTCAGAGTGCAGGCACTGTACTTCCCATCTCCAGGACTCAAGTCCGGCCTGCCGGTTTCCCTGAACCCCTTCATAAATGTTACTTTGCTCACACTCCAAAAGCACGTCAAGTATTAAAAACCATTTGTCTCCATTCACTCCTATCAAACACGCTCACGCATGCCTACTGGAAGTCCAAGCCCCTCGCACACAAAACTTCCTTTACCCCCTCTCTCCAACCTTTCCTAGGCCGACCCCTACCCCGCCTTCCTTCCACTACAGACTGATACACTCTTGAAGTCATTCTACTTTGCTCCATTCTCTCTACATGTCCGAACCACCTCAACAACCCTTCCTCAGCCCTCTGGACAACAGTTTTGGTAATCCCGCACCTCCTCCTAACTTCCAAACTACGAATTCTCTGCATTATATTCACACCACACATTGCCCTCAGACATGACATCTCCACTGCCTCCAGCCTTCTCCTCGCTGCAACATTCATCCCCCATGCTTCACACCCATATAAGAGCGTTGGTAAAACTATACTTTCATACATTCCCCTCTTTGCCTCCATGGACAAAGTTCTTTGTCTCCACAGACTCCTAAGTGCACCGCTCACTCTTTTCCCCTCATCAATTCTATGATTCACCTCATCTTTCATAGACCCATCCGCTGACACGTCCACTCCCAAATATCTGAATACATTCACCTCCTCCATACTCTCTCCCTCCAATCTGATATCTAGTCTTTCATCACCTAATAATTTTGTTATCCTCATAACCTTACTCTTTCCTGTATTCACTTTTAATTTTCTTCTTTTATATACCTTATACCTGAAAATTCCAAAACTGCAGACACATTCATCACCTTCAAAACTACCATCAGAAAACATCTTATCTCCCTGATACACCCTGTCAACTAATAATACGAATACCACCTGGTGGTTCACACTTACACTCACCCATTTGACCATAAACAGAAATATTAATCTCAATCTCAAAATAATGAATCTTAACTAGTCATAAGTTGGCCTGTGATACTCCAATACTGAAACTATGTATAGTGCCAAAACAAAAGCATTCACATTGCTAAACTCACAAACTAGTATTTAGTCACTTAGCCATAATACCAACTTACCTCATAATTTTGTAATATTTTAAACTTAAGATTTAATTTAAGTCTGCCCGAAATGCCTAGCCATGCTAGGTGTTCTAGTGGTACACTCTGTAATTATTATTTTACTAGATGTAAACCACACAATAACCAAATTCTGTAAACTCAGCATTGTAATCCTTACAGAGAATAAACGTTGAATTGAATTGAATTGAATTGAATATATGTCGATAGGCACTTGGCGTGTTTTGGTGTGTGTGTGTGTGTGAGGGTTTATTAGTGCGTATTTGTTACTATTTGTCAAAGGCACTTGACTATAGACACTTGCCTTTTGTGTGTGTACTCACCTATTTGTGGTTGCAGGGGTCGAGTCACAGCTCCTGGCCCCGCCTCTTCGCTGATTGCTACTAGGTCCTCTCTCTCCCTGCCCTATGAGCTCTATCATACCTCTCCTTAAAACTATGTATGGTTCCAGCCTCCACTACGTCACTTTCTAGGCTATTCCACGGCCTGACTACTCTATGACTGAAGAAATACTTCCTAACATCCCTTTGATTCATCTGAGTCTTCAACTTCCAATTGTGACCTCTTGTGTCTGTGTCCCTTCTCTGGAACATCCCGTCTTTGTCCACCTTGTCTATTCCGCGCAGTATTTTATATGTCGTTATCATGTCTCCCCTGACCCTCCTGTCCTCCAGTGTCGTCAGACCGATTTCCCTCAACCTTTCTTCGTAGGACAATCCCCGTAGCTCTGGGACTAGTCTTGTTGCAAACCTTTGCACTTTCTCTAATTTCTTGACGTACTTGACTAGGTGTGGATTCCAAACTGGTGCTGCATACTCCAGTATGGGCCTGACGTAAATGGTGTACAGAGTCTTAAACGAATCCTTACTGAGGTATCGGAACGCTATCCGTAGGTTTGCCAGGCGCCCGTATGCTGCAGCAGTTATCTGATTGATGTGCGCCTCAGGAGATATGCTCGGTGTTATACTCACCCCCAGATCTTTTTCCTTGAGTGAGGTTTGCAGTCTTTGGCCATCTAAACTATATTGTGTCTGCGGTCTTCTTTGCCCTTCCCCAATCTTCATCACTTTGCATTTGGCAGGGTTAAATTCAAGGAGCCAGTTGCTGGACCAAGCTTGTAGCCTGTCCAGGTCTCTTCGTAGTCCTGCCTGATCCTCATCCGATTTGATTCTTCTCATTAACTTTGCATCATCTGCAAACAAGGACACTTCTGAGTCTATCTCTTCCGTTATGTCGTTCACATATACCAAGAACAGCACAGGTCCTAGGACTGACCCCTGTGGAACCCCGCTTGTCACAGGCGCCCACTCTGACACCTCGTCGCGTACCATGACTCGTTGTTGCCTCCCTGTCAGGTATTCTCTGATCCATTGCAGTGCCTTTCCTGTTATGTGTGCCTGATCCTCTAGCTTTTGCAGTAACCTCTTGTGAGGAACTGTGTCGAAGGCCTTCTTGCAGTCCAAAAATATGCAGTCGATCCTCCCCTCTCTCTCTTGTCTTACTTCTGTCACCTTGTCATAAAACTCTAGTAGGTTTGTGACACAGGATTTTCCTTCCCTGAAACCGTGCTGATTGTCAATTATACACTTGTTTCTTTCCAGGTGCTCCACCACTCTCCTCCTGATGATCTTCTCCATGACCTTGCATACTATACACGTTAGTGATACAGGTCAGTAGTTTAGTGCCTCATGTCTGTCTCCCTTTTTAAAAATTGGGACTACATTTGCCATTATCCATACCTCGGGGAGTTGCCCAGTTTCAAATGATGTGTTGAAGATCTTTGTTAATGGCTCACACAATATCTCTGCTCCCTCTTTAAGGACCCATGGAGAGATGTTGTCTGGTCCCACCGCCTTTGAGGTGTCAAGTTCGCATAGCAGCTTCTTCACCTTCTCCTTGGTTATATGTACCTCATCCAGCACTTGCTGGTGTGCCCCCCTGTTCTGATTTCCTAGAGTCCTACTGGTTTCCACTGTAAATACCTCTTTAAATCTTGTGTTGAGCTCCTGACATATCTCTTGGTCGTTTCTTATGAATTCCCCATCACCCTTCCTCAGTCTAATTACCTGGTCCTTGACTGTTGTTTTCCTCCTGATGTGGCTGTACAACAGCTTCGGGTCAGTCTTTACTTTTGATGCTATGTCATTTTCATATTGTCTCTGAGCCTCCCTTCTTATCTGTGCATATTCGTTTCTGGCTCTTCGGCTAATTTCTTTATTTTCCTGAGTTCTCTGTCTTCTGTACCTTTTCCATTCTCTAGTACACCTAGTTTTTGCCTCCCTACACCTTTGGGTGAACCAAGGACTCGTTCTGTTCTTCCCAATATTTCTGTTTCCCTTGGGAACAAACCTCTCCTCTGCCTCCTTGCATTTTGTTGCCACATATTCCATCATTTCTTGTACTGGTTTTCCTGTCAGTTCCCTCTCCCACTGAATGTCTTGAAGGAAGTTCCTCATGCCTGAGTAGTTCCCCCTTTTGTAGTTTGGTTTTTCCCAGCCTATTCCTGCTACTCTCTCCACTTGGAGCTCAACTATGTAGTCGAAGCACAGAACCACATGATCACTAGCTCCCAGGGGCCTTTCATACATGATACCCTCGATGTCTGAACTGGTCTTGCTGGTTCATCCTCTCCTCTCTCTCTGGTAGTGTCTCAAACATGTTGATGCATGAGGTTTTCCAGTACCACATCCATCATCTTGGCTCTCCATGTTTCGGGACCCCCATGGGGCTCCAGGTTTTCCCAGTCAATCTCCTTGTGATTGAAATCACCCATAACTAGTAACTTTGCTCCCCCCATGTGTGCTCTCCTGGCCACCTCGGCTAGTGTGTCGATCATTGCTCTGTTGCTCTCATCGTATTCTTCTCTTGGCCTCCTGCAGTTCTGTGGTGGGTTGTACATTACTGCAATTATCACCTTATGTCCCATAGACTGGATTGTTCCTACTAAGTAGTCCCTTTCGCCCGTGCCATCCATTCCTTCCATTTTCTCAAAACCCCACTGGTTTTTAATGAGCAGTGCAACTCCTCCTCCCCCTCTCCTCCCTCTGTCTTTCCTGAGGATCTGATATCCAGATGGAAAGATTGAATCTGTTATTATTCTGGTGAGTTTTGTTTTTGTGAGTGCTATTATATCTGGGGATGTCTCCTTGATTCTTTTGTGCCACTCCTCATACTTGTTTGTTATTCCATCTGCATTTGTATACCACACCCTCAACTTCTTTTCTAAGACTGTGGTCTGGGAGGTATATTGGGGTTGGGGAAGTGGGAGACCTGGTAAGAAACTATGGGTTGTTGCTGTGGGGGTGGAGTTTGTAATGTAGTGGGTGGGGGCATTGGATGTGGCATGGGTATTTTGATTCAGAGTGTTTGGTTGCACTGGGGTTGACCTGGTTGGGAGGCTTCTATAGGAAGTTGTGAGGGAGGCTGTATTTGATCTTCTTCCTGGGTCTGGGATCTCCTGTCTGTCTTCTCCATCCCCTCTCTTTCCTCCTTTCACCTTTGTACCATCTCTCTCAGTTTCTGCCTTCTAGGTTAAGTTAGGTTAGGTTACGTTAGGTTAGGTTAGGTTAGGTTAGGTTAGGTTAGGATAGGTTAGGTTAGATTAGGTTAGGTTAGGTTAGGTTAGGTTAGATTAGGTTAGGTTAGGTTAGGTTAGGATAGGTTAAGATAGGTTACCTTAGGTTTTCTTAGATTAGCATAGGTTAGGCTGAGTTAGGTTAGGTTCAGATAGATTAGGTAAGGTTGCGTTAGCTTAGGTCAGGTCAAGTTATGTTACTGCAAAGCTAATAAATGAAATTTAAATAAAGAAGATAAAAAAAGTCTGACACAAAAACAGAAAACGGGGAACGTCCGAGGCAACAGAAAGATCTATGTCAGAAAATCACTGTTTAAGATTCTTTATAAATCAACACATTTAACTTATGCAGCAGTAGTGGAATACTATCTCCCAGTAATAATAATAATAATAATAATAATAATAATAATAATAATAATAATAATAATAATAATAATAATAATAATAATAATATTATTTCTACAAGTACGTATACAAGGTATACAGACCATAGCTGTCGTAACATGCGACATAGAAAGTCGCTTGTTATGCTGAGCATTTCAGGCAAATTAGGTCAGTTTTGTCGCAGGATGTGACCCACACCAGTCCACTAGCACCCAGGATGTGACCCACACCAGTCCACTAACACCCAGGATGTGACCCACACCAGTCCATTAACACCCAGGATGTGACCCACACCAGTCCACTAACACCCAGGGTGTGACCCACACCAGTCGACTAACGCCCAGGATGTGAGTTAACACCCAGGATGTGACCTGGAGTGACCCACACCAGACCTGGAGTTTACCTGGGGAGTCAACGCCCCCGCGGCCCGGTCTGTGACCAGGCCTCCTGGTGGATCAGCCCCTGATCAACCAGGCTGTTGCTGCTGGCTGCACGCAAACCAACGTACGAGCCACAGCCCGGCTGATCAGGAACTGACTTTAGGTACTTGTCCAGTCCCAGCTTGAAGACTGCAAGGGGTCTGTTGGTAATCCCCCTTATGTGTGCTGGGAGGCAGTTGAACAGTCTCGGGCCCCTGACACTTATTGTATGGTTTCTTAACGTGCTAGTGACACCCCTGCTTTTCATTGGGGGGATGGTGCATCGTCTGCCAAGTCTTTTGCTTTCGTAGTGAGTGATTTTCGTGTGCAAGTTCGGTACTAGTCCCTCTAGGATTTTCCAGGTGTATATAATCATGTATCTCTCCCTCCTGCGTTCCAGGGAATACAGGTTTAGAAACCTCAAGCGCTCCCAGTAATTGAGGTGTTTTATCTCCGTTATGCGCGCCGTGAAAGTTCTCTGTACATTTTCTAGGTCGGCAATTTCACCTGCCTTGAAAGGTGCTGTTAGAGTGCAGCAATATTCCAGCCTAGATAGAACAAGTGACCTGAAGAGTGTCATCATGGGCTTGGCCTCCCTAGTTTTGAAGGTTCTCATTATCCATCCTGTCATTTTTCTAGCAGATGCGATTGATACAATGTTATGGTCCTTGAAGGTGAGATCCTCCGACATAATCACTCCCAGGTCTTTGACGTTGGTGTTTCGCTCTATTTTGTGGCCAGAATTTGTTTTGTACTCTGATAAAGATTTAATTTCCTCATGTTTACCATATCTGAGTAATTGAAATTTCTCATCGTTGAACTTCATATTGTTTTCTGCAGCCCACTGAAAGATTTGGTTGATGTCCGCCTGGAGCCTTGCAGTGTCTGCAATGGAAGACACTGTCATGCAGATTCGGGTGTCATCTGCAAAGGAAGACACGGTGCTGTGGCTGACATCCTTGTCTATGTCGGATATGAGGATGAGGAACAAGATGGGAGCTAGTACTGTGCCTTGTGGAACAGAGCTTTTCACCGTAGCTGCCTCGGACTTTACTCTGTTGACGACTACTCTCTGTGTTCTGTTAGTGAGGAAATTATAGATCCATCGACCGACTTTTCCTGTTATTCCTTTAGCACGCATTTTGTGCGCTATTACGCCATGGTCACACTTGTCGAAGGCTTTTGCAAAGTCTGTATATATTACATCTGCATTCTTTTTGTCTTCTAGTGCATTTAGGACCTTGTCGTAGTGATCCAATAGTTGAGACAGACAGGAGCGACCTGTTCTAAACCCATGTTGCCCTGGGTTGTGTAACTGATGGGTTTCTAGATGGGTGGTGATCTTGCTTCTTAGGACCCTTTCAAAGATTTTTATGATATGGGATGTTAGTGCTATTGGTCTGTAGTTCTTTGCTGTTGCTTTACTGCCCCCTTTGTGGAGTGGGGCTATGTCTGTTGTTTTTAGTAACTGAGGGACGACCCCCGTGTCCATGCTCCCTCTCCATAGGATGGAAAAGGCTCGTGATAGGGGCTTCTTGCAGTTCTTGATGAACACAGAGTTCCATGAGTCTGGCCCTGGGGCAGAGTGCATGGGCATGTCATTTATCGCCTGTTCGAAGTCATTTGGCGTCAGGATAACATCGGATAGGCTTGTGTTAATCAAATTTTGTGGCTCTCTCATAAAAAATTCATTTTGATCTTCGACTCTCAGTCTGGTTAGCGGCTTGCTACAAACTGAGTCATACTGGGACTTGAGTAGCTCACTCATTTCCTTGCTGTCATCTGTGTAGGACTCATCTTGTTTAAGTAGGGGCCCAATACTGGACGTTGTTCTCGATTTTGATTTGGCATAGGAGAAGAAATACTTTGGGTTTCTTTCGATTTCATTTATGGCTTTTAGTTCTTCCCGCGATTCCTGACTCCTAAAGGATTCTTTTAGCTTAAGTTCGATGCTTGCTATTTCTCTGACCAGTGTCTCCCTACGCATTTCAGATATATTGACCTCTTTTAGCCGCTCTGTTATTCTTTTCCGTCGCCTGTAAAGGGAGCGCCTGTCTCTTTCTATTTTACATCTACTCCTCCTTTTTCTTAGAGGAATAAGCCTTGTGCATACATCGAGTGCCACCGAGTTAATCTGTTCTAGGCATAAGTTGGGGTCTGTGTTGCTTAGTGTATCTTCCCAGCTTATATCGGTTAGGACTTGGTTTACTTGGTCCCACTTTATGTTTTTGTTATTGAAGTTGAATTTGGTGAATGCTCCCTCGTAACTAGTCTCATTTTGTCGGTCTGGGGCTCCACGCATACATGTCTGAACCTCAATTATGTTGTGATCTGAGTATATTGTTTTTGATATGGTGACATTTCTTATCAGATCATCATTGTTAGTGAAGATGAGGTCTAGTGTATTCTCCAGTCTAGTAGGGTCTATTATTTGCTGGTTTAAATTGAATTTTGTGCAGAGATTTAAAAGCTCGTGTGAGTGTGAGTTTTCATCAGAGCTGCCTCCTGGTCTTATTACTGCAACAATATTATTTGCTATATTCCTCCATTTTAGGTGCCTTAAGTTGAAATCCCCCAGGAGCAAGATGTTGGGTGCAGGAGCTGGAAGATTTTCCAGACAGTGGTCAATTTTTAACAGCTGTTCCTGGAATTGCTGGGATGTTGCATCCGGAGGCTTGTAGACTACCACAATGACTAGGTTTTGGTTCTCGACCTTTACTGCTAAAACTTCCACTACATCATTTGAGGCATTAAGCAGTTCTGTGCAAACAAGTGACTCTGCAATGTACAGGCCAACCCCCCCCCCTTTTGCCTGTTCACTCTGTCACATCTGTATAGGTTGTAACCTGGGATCCATATTTCGTTGTCCAAGTGATCCTTTATGTGGGTCTCAGTGAAAGCCGCGAACATTGCCTTTGCCTCTGCAAGCAGTCCACGGATGAAAGGTATTTTGTTGTTTGTTGCTGGCTTTAGACCCTGTATATTTGCAAAGAAGAATGTTATCGGACTGGTGGTATTGTTGGTACTGGGGGGGGATTTTTTTTCCGGCATTAGTATCTGTATCTGTTGGTTTGGAGTGGAGGCCATCGACTGTGGTTCCACTCCAGGAATGACTGGATTTGGTGTACGATTTCTGCCATTTCCTGCCAGTTTTTTTTCCTTCCTGGCACTAAAAAACCTCTCCCTCTTGAGTGGCTGTGGCTACCCAGGTTTTCCCATGGCCTGGATGTTTTGTATCTTTTTGTCCCCTTTAGATGGTATGCCTGGCAATTTAAGTTATAGCACAGTCTTTCCTGTACTGAAGAGGTACACATTTCAGGGTGAAAAAGCTTACAGGAAGGGAGTTTGCATTTTCCTGTTGTCATATGGGCATGGCATTTTCTAGGGTGGTCATAGTTGCACGTCCCATCTGTTTTTCCAGATTTCCCATGCCAGCAGATACCAAGTGCATAGTATGTGCACAGGCTTGGTTTCCGCTTGCCTTGGGTTTCTGTGACTGTATTCCCTGTTGGTGCATGTTTCCCTGTCTTACTTCTATCCTCCCTAGCACCAACAATGGAGCTCCCACCAGTTGTTTTTGGTAATTTATCCTCACTATTGCTATTGGAGTCCTCTTGTTTGCTATTTCCTGCGGTATTTCTAGTTTGCAATATTGGTTTTATCTTATCTTTGACTACACTTGTTTCCCTACTATGGCTCCTGTCCCCTATGAGGTCATTTATATGTATTCCTTCCTGCGTATAATTCCCGACTACCTGGACAAAATCTCCAGCTTCACCATTACTGTCTCCCAGGACAGTATCTCCAGCTTCACCATTACTGTCTCCCAGGACAGCACTATCAGTCTCCCAGGACAGCACCTCCAGCTTCACTGTCTCCCACTACACCATTACTGTCAGTCTCCCAGGACAGCACTATCAGCCCCACATTTACTGACATCACCTCCAGCCTTACAGTTTGTGACTATATGGCCAGTATCAAGGGCAGTACCATTCAGCCCAGACTTTTTATGTTCCCATCTGTTGTAGAAAGCTTCCAGGTTTTCTATGAAAGCAGCTTTGATGTTGTCCTCTTTTAATACCCTTGTGATTTTAGTCCACAGATTTTCCTCATTTGGGCATACCCAAAAACACTTCTCTGTTTTAATACTGCTTGTAGCTAGTTCTTGAATATCTGCACAAGGGGCGTGACACCAATTTCCACAAAAATGACAATTTATCCATGTGGAAGCCCGTTTGTTTGACTGGCCACAGACTACACACAGCTTCATAATGATTTGAATGGTTGATTTACTGCAATTCTACTAGCAACCTCTTGAATATTCTATTAATAACCTTAAATGAAGCTCTAGCTATTTGTATTTCTGTTTCTAACTGTTTTTGTATACTGGACAGCTTACCGTCACGTTCCTGATTTTTAATGTTTGTGTTTATAAGGGCGCCTACAACCCCATCCGTTTACAGTCTGCTTTATTGTCCAACGAAACCGTTTGAAACCAGTCCCGGGTTCGGACCAGTCAAGGGTTCGGACCAGTCAAGGGTTCGGACCAGTCAAGGGTGCGGACCAGTCGATCTGATCTGATCAGTGGGTCACTTATTTAAAACATACTGGTCGGTGATTTGAGCTAACACATGAAGGATCTACTGGAAATTATCTACCCGAGTAATATGTGATTTGACTGATACAAAAGTATAACTTGCGTGTTGAAGAAATCGGTGACTGCTGGCAGCTCCTACAGTGACGAACGGTCGACCTCAACCCTTGTTTATCAATCGCTGTATCTAGCTTTTCTATTTTTTTTCCGTCTCCACCACAATAAATGCTATATTATCACTATAGTTGACTGGTGCAAATTTTGGAGGAAGGACGCTTTTTCTGTAGTAATAATTGCTTCTCGTTGTGTATATTGCGACCGCTGGTAACTACAGGTTATATGAGATCTTAGTATATGTCTGGTATTTCAAGAAAAAAGAAACTAGTGAAAGTCACTCCACTCCACTAAGTACCATTATAATACTGGTTAGTTGCTACTACAACACTGTATTCTGCTATTCACTGGTATCACTAGATTATATGCGAGTACACTAGCAGGCCAGGAAGATTATTAAAACAGCTGACCTGTGGTAAGTTTCTGGCGACTTCTGGCACTTGCCTCTATAGGCTTATCACTTCATTTACAAATTCACCTGTTTTCAAATGACACTTTAGCCTTTATCATCAATATACTAGGGAGCCACTGTAGTATACACTATACACTATGTATACTCAATGTTATCAGGGAGACTTTCTTTCCTCTGACACGAAAAGTTCAATTATTATTATTTTTTTCCACACGGGACACAGGCCTATGATTCCCCTCTGGGAGTAAACTCTGCTAGGAAGTGCACACTAATTCTCCTTTTTTGACTCAGTATATAATGTTTTCCGCCCAAGATTGGTTCCAGGCGCTAGAGGGATGTATCGTATAGGATTGATGACACAAATTAAAGTTCTAGCACGTAAGAGCGACCGTGAAAACACCAGAAAACCCGGAGCACAACGAGGCACGCTGACACGCTGACACCTAGAATCACCTAGAATCCACTAACACCCAGGATGTGACCCACACCAGTCCACTAACACCCAGGATGTGACCCACACCAGTCCACTAACACCCAGGATGTGAATCACACCAGTCCACTAACACCCAGGATGTGACCCACACCAGTCCACTAACACC
The DNA here is from genome assembly GCF_038502225.1 of Cherax quadricarinatus. NCBI lineage: Eukaryota > Metazoa > Arthropoda > Malacostraca > Decapoda > Parastacidae > Cherax > Cherax quadricarinatus. Next base: position 2,244,034 of record NC_091371.1, on the reverse strand, counting down.
CAGGATGTGACCCACACCAGTCCACTAACACCCAGGATGTGACCCACACCAGTCCACTAACACCCAGGATGTGACCTACACCAGTCCACTAACACCCAGGATGTGACTCACACCAGTCCACTAACACCCAGGATGTGACCCACACCAGTCCACTAACACCCAGGATGTGACCCACACCAGTCCACTAACACCCAGGATGTGACCCACACCAGTCCACTAACACCCAGGATGTGACCCACACCAGTCCACTAACACCCAGGATGTGACCCACACCAGTCCACTAACACCCAGGATGTGACCCACACCAGTCCACTAACACCCAGGATGTGACCCACACCAGTCCACTAACACCCAGGATGTGACTCACACCAGTCCACTAACACCCAGGATGTGACCCACACCAGTCCACTAACACCCAGGATGTGACCCACACCAGTCCACTAACACCCAGGATGTGACCCACACCAGTCCACTAACACCCAGGATGTGACCCACACCAGTCCACTAACACCCAGGATGTGACCCACACCAGTCCACTAACACCCAGGATGTGACCCACACCAGTCCACTAACACCCAGGATGTGACCCACACCAGTCCACTAACACCCAGGATGTGACGCACACCAGTCCACTAACACCCAGGATGTGACCCACACCAGTCCACTAACACCCAGGATGTGACCCACACCAGTCCACTAACACCCAGGATGTGACTCACACCAGTCCACTAACACCCAGGATGTGACCCACACCAGTCCACTAACACCCAGGATGTGACCCACACCAGTCCACTAACACCCAGGATGTGACTCACACCAGTCCACTAACACCCAGGATGTGACTCACACCAGTCCACTAACACCCAGGATCTGACCCACACCAGTCCACTAACACCCAGGATGTGACCCACACCAGTCCACTAACACCCAGGATGAGACTCACACCAGTCCACTAACACCCAGGATGTGACTCACACCAGTCCACTAACACCCAGGATGTGACTCACACCAGTCCACTAACAACCAGGATGTGACCCACACCTGTCCACTAACACCCAGGTTGTGACCCACACCAGTCCACTAACACCCAGGATGTGACCCACACCAGTCCACTAACACCCAGGATGAGACTCACACCAGTCCACTAACACCCAGGATGTGACTCACACCAGTCCACTAACACCCAGGATGTGACCCACACCAGTCCACTAACACCCAGGATGTGACCCACACCAGTCCACTAACACCCAGGATGTGACCCACACCAGTCCACTAACACCCAGGATGTGACCCACAACAGTCCACTAACACCCAGGATGTGACCCACACCAGTCCACTAACACCCAGGATGTGACCCACACCAGTCCACTAACACCCAGGATGTGACCCACACCAGTCCACTAACACCCAGGATGTGACCCACACCAGTCCACTAACACCCAGGATGTGACCCACACCAGTCCACTAACACCCAGGATGTGACCCACACCAGTCCACTAACACCCAGGATGTGACCCACACCAGTCCACTAACACCCAGGATGTGACCCACACCAGTCCACTAACACCCAGGATGTGACCCACACCAGTCCACTAACACCCAGGATGTGACGCACACCAGTCCACTAACACCCAGGATGTGACCCACACCAGTCCACTAACACCCAGGATGTGACCCACACCAGTCCACTAACACCCAGGATGTGACTCACACCAGTCCACTAACACCCAGGATGTGACCCACACCAGTCCACTAACACCCAGGATGTGACCCACACCAGTCCACTAACACCCAGGATGTGACTCACACCAGTCCACTAACACCCAGGATGTGACCCACACCAGTCCACTAACACCCAGGATGTGAATCACACCAGTCCACTAACACCCAGGATGTGACCCACACCAGTCCACTAACACCCAGGATGTGACCCACACCAGTCCACTAACACCCAGGATGTGACCCACACCAGTCCACTAACACCCAGGATGTGACCTACACCAGTCCACTAACACCCAGGATGTGACTCACACCAGTCCACTAACACCCAGGATGTGACCCACACCAGTCCACTAACACCCAGGATGTGACCCACACCAGTCCACTAACACCCAGGATGTGACCCACACCAGTCCACTAACACCCAGGATGTGACCCACACCAGTCCACTAACACCCAGGATGTGACCCACACCAGTCCACTAACACCCAGGATGTGACCCACACCAGTCCACTAACACCCAGGATGTGACCCACACCAGTCCACTAACACCCAGGATGTGACTCACACCAGTCCACTAACACCCAGGATGTGACCCACACCAGTCCACTAACACCCAGGATGTGACCCACACCAGTCCACTAACACCCAGGATGTGACCCACACCAGTCCACTAACACCCAGGATGTGACCCACACCAGTCCACTAACACCCAGGATGTGACCCACACCAGTCCACTAACACCCAGGATGTGACCCACACCAGTCCACTAACACCCAGGATGTGACCCACACCAGTCCACTAACACCCAGGATGTGACGCACACCAGTCCACTAACACCCAGGATGTGACCCACACCAGTCCACTAACACCCAGGATGTGACCCACACCAGTCCACTAACACCCAGGATGTGACTCACACCAGTCCACTAACACCCAGGATGTGACCCACACCAGTCCACTAACACCCAGGATGTGACCCACACCAGTCCACTAACACCCAGGATGTGACTCACACCAGTCCACTAACACCCAGGATGTGACTCACACCAGTCCACTAACACCCAGGATCTGACCCACACCAGTCCACTAACACCCAGGATGTGACCCACACCAGTCCACTAACACCCAGGATGTGACACACACCAGTCCACTAACACCCAGGATGTGACTCACACCAGTCCACTAACACCCAGGATGTGACTCACACCAGTCCACTAACAACCAGGATGTGACCCACACCTGTCCACTAACACCCAGGTTGTGACCCACACCAGTCCACTAACACCCAGGATGTGACCCACACCAGTCCACTAACACCCAGGATGAGACTCACACCAGTCCACTAACACCCAGGATGTGACTCACACCAGTCCACTAACACCCAGGATGTGACCCACACCAGTCCACTAACACCCAGGATGTGACCCACACCAGTCCACTAACACCCAGGATGTGACCCACACCAGTCCACTAACACCCAGGATGTGACCCACAACAGTCCACTAACACCCAGGATGTGACCCACACCAGTCCACTAACACCCAGGATGTGACCCACACCAGTCCACTAACACCCAGGATGTGACCCACACCAGTCCACTAACACCCAGGATGTGACCCACACCAGTCCACTAACACCCAGGATGTGACCCACACCAGTCCACTAACACCCAGGATGTGACCCACACCAGTCCACTAACACCCAGGATGTGACCCACACCAGTCCACTAACACCCAGGATGTGACCCACACCAGTCCACTAACACCCAGGATGTGACCCACACCAGTCCACTAACACCCAGGATGTGACGCACACCAGTCCACTAACACCCAGGATGTGACCCACACCAGTCCACTAACACCCAGGATGTGACCCACACCAGTCCACTAACACCCAGGATGTGACTCACACCAGTCCACTAACACCCAGGATGTGACCCACACCAGTCCACTAACACCCAGGATGTGACCCACACCAGTCCACTAACACCCAGGATGTGACTCACACCAGTCCACTAACACCCAGGATGTGACTCACACCAGTCCACTAACACCCAGGATGTGACCCACACCAGTCCACTAACACCCAGGATGTGACCCACACCAGTCCACTAACACCCAGGATGTGACACACACCAGTCCACTAACACCCAGGATGTGACTCACACCAGTCCACTAACACCCAGGATGTGACTCACACCAGTCCACTAACAACCAGGATGTGACCCACACCTGTCCACTAACACCCAGGTTGTGACCCACACCAGTCCACTAACACCCAGGATGTGACCCACACCAGTCCACTAACACCCAGGATGTGACCCACACCAGTCCACTAACACCCAGGATGTGACCCACACCAGTCCACTAGCACCCAGGATGTGACCCACACCAGTCCACTAACACCCAGGATGTGACCCACACCAGTCCACTAACACCCAGGATGTGACCCACACCAGTCCACTAACACCCAGGATGTGACCCACACCAGTCCACTAACACCCAGGATGTGACCCAGAGCAGTCCACTAACACCCAGGATGTGACCCACACCAATCCACTAACACCCAGGATGTGACCCAGAGCAGTCCACTAACACCAAGGATGTGACCCACACCAATCCACTAACACCCAGGATGTGACCCACACCAGTCCACTAACACCCAGGATGTGACCCACACCAGTCCACTAACACCCAGGATGTGACCCAGAGCAGTCCACTAACACCCAGGATGTGACCCACACCAGTCCACTAACACCCAGGATGTGACCCACACCAGTCCACTAGCACCCAGGATGTGACCCACACGAGTCCACTAGCACCCAGGATGTGACCCACACCAATCCACTAACACCCAGGATGTGACCCACACCAATCCACTAACACCCAGGTACCCATTTTACTGACGGATGAAAGGAAACACGTCCAATGTTTCTACCCTCGCCGAGAATCGAACCCGGACACTCACCGTGCGAAGCGAGAGCTTAACCACCAGGTCACTGAGCACCGAATGTTTAATAGGCATCCTTGGCCAATATGTTAAGTAACATACATAGCAAAAATGTTCAATAACATACTTGGCCAAAATGTTCGATAAACATACTTGGCCAAAATGTTCGATAAACATATTTGGCCAAAATGTCTACATTTTGGCCAAATTCTGTAGCATACTTGGCCAAAATGAATAAAATTGGAGTTAAATGGGTAATAGCTTCCTGGGCAATACATAATTTAAGTAAACTGAAAATCTTCACTCCCACAAGCTCAGATCACCGCTATATCACCGTCTACAGTGAAAATCTTCACTCCACAAGCTCAGATCACCGCTATATCACCGTCTACAGTGAAAATCTTCACTCCCACAAACTCAGATCACCGCTGTATCACCGTCCACAGTGAAAATCTTCACTCCCACAAGCTCAGATCACCGCTATATCACCGTCCACAGTGAAAATCTTCACTCCCACAAGCTCAGATCACAGCTATATCACCGTCCACAGTGAAAATCTGCACTCCAAAAGCTCAGATCACAGCTATATCACCGTCCACAGTGAAAATCTGCACTCCCACAAGCTCAGATCACAACTATATCACCGTCCACAGTGAAAATCTTCACTCCCACAAGCTCAGATCACAGCTATATCACCGTCCACAGTGAAAATCTTCACTCCCACAAGCTCAGATCACCGCTATATCACCGTCCACAGTGAAAATCTTCACTCCCACAAGCTCAGATCACCGCTATATCACCGTCCACAGTGAAAATCTTCACTCCCACAAGCTCAGATCACAGCTATATCACCGTCCACAGTGAAAATCTGCACTCCAAAAGCTCAGATCACAGCTATATCACCGTCCACAGTGAAAATCTTCACTCCCACAAGCTCAGATCACAGCTATATCACCGTCCACAGTGAAAATCTTCACTCCCACAAGCTCAGATCACCGCTATATCACCGTCCACAGTGAAAATCTTCACTCCCACAAGCTCAGATCACCGCTATATCACCGTCCACAGTGAAAATCTTCACTCCCACAAGCTCAGATCACCGCTATATCACCGTCCACAGTGAAAATCTTCACTCCCACAAGCTCAGATCACAGCTATATCACCGTCCACAGTGAAAATCTTCACTCCCACAAGCTCAGATCACAGTTATATCACCGTCCACAGTGAAAATCTTCACTCCCACAAGCTCAGATCACAGCTATATCACCGTCCACAGTGAAAATCTTCACTCCCACAAGCTCAGATCACAGCTATATCACCGTCCACAGTGAAAATCTTCACTCCCACAAGCTCAGATCACAGCTATATCACCGTCCACAGTGAAAATCTTCACTCCAAAAGCTCAGATCACCGCTATATCACCGTCCACAGTGAAAATCTTCACTCCAAAAGCTCAGATCACAGCTATATCACCGTCCACAGTAAAAATCTTCACTCCCACAAGCTCAGATCACCGCTATATCACCGTCCACAGTAAAAATCTTCACTCCCACAAGCTCAGATCACCGCTATATCACCGTCCACAGTGAAAATCTTCACTCCCACAAGCTCAGATCACCGCTATATCACCGTCCACAGTAAAAATCTTCACTCCAAAAGCTCAGATCACCGCTATATCACCGTCCACAGTGAAAATCTTCACTCCAAAAGCTCAGATCACAGCTATATCACCGTCCACAGTAAAAATCTTCACTCCCACAAGCTCAGATCACCGCTATATCACCGTCCACAGTAAAAATCTTCACTCCAAAAGCTCAGATCACCGCTATATCACCGTCCACAGTAAAAATCTTCACTCCAAAAGCTCAGATCACCGCTATATCACCGTCCACAGTGAAAATCTTCACTCCAAAAGCTCAGATCACAGCTATATCACCGTCCACAGTAAAAATCTTCACTCCCACAAGCTCAGATCACCGCTATATCACCGTCCACAGTAAAAATCTTCACTCCCACAAGCTCAGATCACCGCTATATCACCGTCCACAGTGAAAATCTTCACTCCCACAAGCTCAGATCACCGCTATATCACCGTCCACAGTGAAAATCTTCACTCCCACAAGCTCAGATCACCGCTATATCACCGTCCACAGTGAAAATCTGCACTCCAAAAGCTCAGATCACCGCTATATCACCGTCTACAGTGAAAATCTTCACTCCACAAGCTCAGATCACCGCTATATCACCGTCCACAGTGAAAATCTTCACTCCAAAAGCTCAGATCACCGCTATATCACCGTCCACAGTGAAAATCTTCACTCCCACAAGCTCAGATCACCGCTATATCACCGTCCACAGTGAAAATCTTCACTCCCACAAGCTCAGATCACCGCTATATCACCGTCCACAGTGAAAATCTTCACTCCCACAAGCTCAGATCACCGCTATATCACCGTCCACGGTGAAAATCTGCACTCCAAAAGCTCAGATCACCGCTATATCACCGTCCACAGTGAAAATCTTCACTCCCACAAGCTCAGATCACAGCTATCTCACCGTCCACAGTGAAAATCTTCACTCCCACAAGCTCAGATCACAGCTATATCACCGTCCACAGTGAAAATCTTCACTCCCACAAGCTCAGATCACCGCTATATCACCGTCCACAGTGAAAATCTTCACTCCCACAAGCTCAGATCACCGCTATATCACCGTCCACAGTGAAAATCTGCACTCCAAAAGCTCAGATCACCGCTATATCACCGTCCACAGTGAAAATCTGCACTCCAAAAGCTCAGATCACCGCTATATCACCGTCCACAGTGAAAATCTGCACTCCAAAAGCTCAGATCACAGCTATATCACCGTACACAGTGAAAATCTTCACTCCCACAAGCTCAGATCATAGCTATATCACCGTCCACAGTGAAAATCTTCACTCCCACAAGCTCAGATCACAGCTATATCACCGTCCACAGTGAAAATCTTCACTCCCACAAGCTCAGATCACCGCTATATCACCGTCCACAGTGAAAATCTTCACTCCCACAAGCTCAGATCACCGCTATATCACCGTCCACAGTGAAAAAGTCAATTGAAGTCATGTGCCTCCTTGTGTCTATAGTATATAACGCATGTAAACAGAAACCCTTACTAGATGTAAACAGAAAGCAGGGGTGTCACTAGCACGTTAAGAGACCATACAATAAGTGTCAGGGGACCGAGACTGTTCAACTGCCTCCCAGCACACATAAGGGGGATTACCAACAGACCCCTGGCAGTCTTCAAGCTGGCACTGGACAAGCACCTAAAGGCAGTTCCTGATCAGCCGGGCTGTGGCTCGTACGTTGGTTTGCGTGCAGCCAGCAGCAACAGCCTGGTTGATCAGGCGCTGATCCACCAGGAGGCCTGGTCACAGACCGGGCCGCGGGGGCGTTGACCCCCGAAACTCTCTCCAGGTAAACTCCAGGCAGAAAGATGGCCGACCCTGACCTCTGGGCTCACCGCAGGGCAGAGAGCAGTCAACATACAGGAGGCGTCAGGCTGCAAGATTACCTGATAAACACTGCGCACAGCAGTTGTGTATTATTCGAAACGCTCCTGCTACGTTTCGAACCCCGAACCTCACAACACTTGGATAGGTTAGGTAATTTCATTTGTTTTATGTTACGTAATATAAGTACATGAAAAATATGTAAAGTACATGAAGGAACATATAAAGTACACGTACAACATATAAGTACATGAACATAAAGTACACGTAGAACACATAAAGTACATAAATACAAAGTACACGTACAACACATAAAGTACATCAACACAAAGTACACGTACTACACATAAAGTACATCAACACAAAGTACACGTACAACACATAAAGTACATCAACACAAAGTACACGTACAACACATAAAGAACATCAACACAAAGTACACGTACAACACATAAAGTACATCAACACAAAGTACACGTACAACACATAAAGTACATCAACACAAAGTACACGTACAACACATAAAGTACATAAATACAGAGTACACGTACAACACATAAAGTACATAAATACAAAGTACATGTACAACACATAAAGTACATCAACACAAAGTACACGTAGAACACATAAAGTACACGTACAACACATAAAGTATACGTACAACACATAAAGTACACGTACAACACATAAAGTACATCAACACAAAGTACACGTACAACACATAAAGAACATCAACACAAAGTACACGTACAACACATAAAGTACATCAACACAAAGTACACGTAGAACACATAAAGTACATCAACACAAAGTACACGTACAACACATAAAGTACACGTAGAACACATAAAGTACACGTAGAACACATAAAGTACATCAACACAAAGTACACGTAGAACACATAAAGTACACGTACAACACATAAAGTATACGTACAACACATAAAGTACACGTACAACACATAAAGTACATCAACACAAAGTACACGTACAACACATAAAGTACATAAATACAAAGTACATGTACAACACATAAAGTACATCAACACAAAGTACACGTACAACACATAAAGTACACGTAGAACACATAAAGTACACGTACAACACATAAAGTACACGTAGAACACATAAAGTACACGTACAACACATAAAGTACACGTACAACACATAAAGTACACGTACAACACATAAAGTACACGTAGAACACATAAAGTACACGTACAACACATAAAGTACACGTACAACACATAAAGTACACGTAGAACACATAAAGTACACGTACAACACATAAAGTACATGAAGAACACATGAATAATTTTTCGAACACAAATTTAACGCACTTAAGAATAGAGCAGTAACTTAAGCAGTTGTTTCTTGTTACAACTCTAGAGTGGGACACCAGACACAAGGTTCTTCAGTGACGGTACTGAAAGGTATTCAGTATACATGTGTACCGTAACTTTGGTATTCCTGGCAGGGAGTTCCAGATTTTAACTTGTTTCATGATGGTGGTCACTGTTGTTATGGCCCGCCAGTGTCATGGTGGTGGTCTCTGTTGTCATGACCCGCCAGTGTCATGGTGGTGGTCTCTGTTGTTATGGCCCGCCAGTCTCATGGTGGGGGTCACTGTTGTCATGGCCCACCTGTGTCATGGTGGGGGTTACTGTTGCCATAGCCCGCCAGTGTCATGGTGGGGTTACTGTTGTCATGGCCCGCCAGTCATGGTGGGGGTCACTGTTGTCATAGCTCGTCAGTGTCATGGTGGGGGTCACTGTTGCCATGGCCAGCCAATGTCATGGTGGGGGTCACTGTTGTCATGGCCCGCCAGTGTCATGGTGGGGGTCACTGTTGCCATGCCCAGCCGATATCATGGTGGGGGTCACTGTTGCCATGGCCCGCCAGTGTCATGGTGGGGGTCACTGTTGCCACGGCTTGTTATAGAGTCATGGCAACCTCACCTTTGTACCGCCTGAGCGGTTACCAAATTGTGCACCCGCAGCTCATCCTGCGAGTGGTAGCGCAAAGAACAGGATTACAGAGGTCATGGACGGTCTTTGTCAAACCCACCAGGCATAGTCACTTATAAATTTAAGATATTATAGCCATTTAATTTAATACAATCTGTCTAGCCCCACCTTCACATAAGTCTTAAGATACCGTCTTGTTCAGTCTCTGTTGTAGTGCCGGAAGGATTATTTTTGACTAAGACCTTTGTCAGGATTTTTCATGACGGATAAATCAACAACTGCATTAACTCTGGTAGAAGAAGATGTAATCCGAAATGTGAATAAAAAGACACACTATTTTATAGAGAATCTTAGTTTTTTACTGCTGTAAGTCAAGACTTTAGTCATGACTTAAGTTATGACTTAAGATTTAAGTCGAGTCTTCAGTCAAGACTTTATTTCATAAGTATGACACATGTGCAACAGCAGGCTTCTTTACTAGTATACAAAGGATGCAACAGGAGAAGTAGTGATGTAAAGATTATGTCAGTCCATCACTCTGAAAGACTTAGTTTTGAGGTAGTCAGTCCCTTAGCTTGGAGAAGAGTTTTGTACATGCTGGCCCGGGACATCGCATGATACGATGACCAACTCTGCTCGACTGTCGTCAACGAACTGTTAATAGCAAATGGAGCCGCAGCCATCATCGTCCCAGATAAATTGCCCTCTATTACGCAGTGTGTTTTAGAGAATATATAATGTTAGCTTCCAGGATTTTTGAAACCGGACGCGTATTATTCCTGGTCAGTCAGTGGCCAGGAGAGGAGAGTGAGGTGTGTATTAGTAGAACAGCGGAGGTCAGGAGTTCTCATGGTTTGGCGCTGGTGTAAGTAGGGGGGGGGTGATTTTTTTTTTTATAGGTTTATACCCTAGGTTATTTAATTGTTTTTAAGTGCTCTGATGTTTACCTGAAAGGCCCTAGTGTGCAGAGGTCTGTTTAAGTTTTGGGAGAGTACTGTGTGGTGTTTTTTGCCTGCTGGTAAACAGACCGGCAGAAGGGGTGCCATGGAGCCTCCCTATTTATAAATGTTTATATTTTTTGTTTTACTCACTAGTACCAGTGTGCTAGTGAACTAATGTGAGTGAGTAAAGGTGCAGTAGTCTCTGAGCAACTAGCTCAACTCATCTTTGTACCTTTCCACCAAGAGAACCCATCGCTAATATTAATGGGAATGATGGCCCAGCGCACCTAGAGAGGGAGGCATCTGACGTGTCTCAGGGGTCAGCAGACCAGACTGATTCATCAGTCAGTACTGAGGAGGACCAACGATTCTGTTCTCAGAAACCCACTCAGGACTACAGCCCCCCCCCTCCCCCTTCCCCTCCCCCGTCCCCTCCCCCTCCCCCTCCCCCCCCCCCCCTCCCCCTTCCCCTCCCCCTCCCCCTCCCCTTCCCCTCCCCCTCCCCCCCTCCCCCTTCCCCTCCCCCTCCCCCCCTCCCCCTTCCCCTCCCCCTCCCCTTCCCGACGAATCGAGTAGGGAGAGCATGCACACACCTTGCAGCTATAACCTCAGACACCAATTCTCTGCTCTTGGCATCAATACAAATCGCACGAAATAATGTTATCACAATTTTACAACTCAACATGCAACACTACCCCTAGAAGCTGAACTATTTTTTTATTTATTTATTTGAACATGATACAACATGATATGCAACCACAATCCGGACATTATCCTTCTGATTGAGACAACTGACACACCAGACCGAGATATAAAATTGCTGTTATTCAGCACCTGAAAAACCAGAGGACCCTACAGTGTGGTGGTCGTCCTAGTGAAGCAGGACACGGATTCCATAACATCTATGTCGACGAGGTCAGCATCATAGCGATAGAACTGATAACCTCATACTGACGGCTAATAGTGGGAACCGGTTACTTTCCTCCCAGAGAGCCGTATATAGGTCCATTCCCCTTCACCGGTTGCTCAGTGGTAATGTCTCTTCGGTCCTAGCAGGGACTTTTAATGCCCATCACCCCGCTCTCTTCAACTGCGGCGCCGCCCATCCGTTAGATAATCAAAAGGAAAACAGCTATTCAGTGTTAATGACAACAAGAAACCTATCGTTCCAAGACCTATTTATTAAGGGCCTCACTCGAGGACACCTGACCCAATACTTACCAACAGAGACATCGACCTATAAAACTGCAGACTCTCACCAGGTGGTAATGTCGAATCGCATCACATTCCTGTCATAATAAAGATTCAGACTTTGTCATTTCGGATACCCACCCCTCCGAAACCAACCTAAAAGCCCTAGGCTTTGACCCCTGTAGGGACTACCTAGGTAATGACCATACTGTTTTGCTTGAGAACCAGCCCTCTACTGCAATTGACGAGGCAATCATCTCCCTCCACGAAAGAATCTCTGAGGCCACCCAGGCCTCAGAGAGTAAAGACACCACCAAACTGGACAGCCCAAGCGGGCTGTACTGCAGAGGATGAGGAAGAAATTAATCATATTAATCACCCAGCATAGAAGAAAAATATAGAAATATCTTGTTCTCCAGGCCAACTAATACAAACATCGCCCAGAACAGATTTAGAGTAAGATCCGTCAGCAGCTGAGGGCTAAACCCATATGCACACAATACCTAAGACATTCCTTCACCGACGAAGAGGGTGAGGAAGTGACTACCCTCCTTAAGGACCTGTAGGATCAAGCCAATTTGATGAGTGAAGTGTGAGAGAAAATTTTCTCACACAATGATAATAGAAGATTCAACAATAACCACTACCAGTGGGTCAACCAATGGAGGAGTGACAAGTGAGCAGATTTGCAACCAATACCGTCAATTGATACATCTAACCTTGAAAACGAACACCCCCTCAGAGAGATGCGCCAAATCAAAGGCAGAATGAGAAATAAGCCTCTGGCTCTTCAGGCATAATAGCAAAGCAATTAAAGTGCTTACCCCAGGTACTGTAAGATATCTCTGATAAATATCTTTAATGCCATCTTGTCTTCTAGACACTTTCCTGTGGCACTTAAGAGAGCAAGGATGATATTCATTGTAAAACCCAACAAAGACAATCACAAACCGAAGAACTACAGACCTATCTCCTTACTGAAAGTCACTGGCAAAGTCTTTGAAAAAATCATCTCCAATAGGCTAAACTACTACATGGATTTCAATTTTGCCCTAATTGCAACTAGGGATGCACACAAAGATTTTGACAGCCTGTGGCACGACGGCCTCGTATTCAAAGTTGCTGACCTTCCGGACTACAACTGGACCTTTTTCAAGGTGCATAAACAACTTCTTATCAGGAAGAAGCATCATCCTCACCCTCAACGTCAAGTCGGCAGAGCCTTTCACACCGACACCTGGAGTGCCACAGGACTCATGCCTAAGCCTTATACTCTCCCCCAGCCTGAATTCAACGATACCATCATCACCCAGTTTGCTGACGATATTATCCATGTAGTATCATCCACCCCCATATCAGGAAAAACAAGCATATAATGGTAATAGAAAAAAATGAATGCGAAACTACGAACAGCAGCCAACTGGGAAAAGAAATGGAGAATCATGACCAATCCTGGAAAAGTCCTCGTCAGCACGATCGGATGTTTTGCAACAACTGTTGACAACAAGGGGGAAAGGTCTCCATCAGAGGTACACCTATTGCTATCAGAAACCCGAACAAGACCTTGGGATATAAGATCGACAGATTGCTCCACTCCACATTTCACATCTCCAAAAATGTGAACTTAGCCAACTACACAGGTTTAATCAAGCCCTTTCCCACATCAAGAAGCACATGTACAAGATGATGATAAGACTCATGCTTGAATATCCTTGTGTGCCCATGTCACTAACAGCGAAATCCAACATGTTACAACTACGAAGAGTCCAGAACAGAGCTCTCCGCTTTATCACAGGCACCAGGCGGAGAGACAGAATCAGGATGGAAGACAGGCTAGGTAAACTAAAGATGAGACAACTATACGACATGCAAGATCTCTATATACCAGACAGAGAAAACCCTCCCCAACTAGCAAACACCACCGACAACATCATCAACACTCCTCCCCACAGAACCCAAAGGATGACCCTCCAACACAGAGTCCGACGCTTCCTCCACAAGGAGAATTTCCAGAGACGAAGGATGCTGAGTGGCCTCCTAGAAGATATAGAAGAATGGGTACCAGCAGAACTTTCTATGTCCAACAAGGATAAAACTGTCTCAATTTATGGAAACTTTGCTTCAAACAAATTATCACTTACATCTGACCTTGTAACATCTGCAAACCTCCTACTACAGGACACCACCTCAGAAACAGCTCAGCCTCCAGGAAAGCAACCAACCTCCATGAAGTGCCCTGCAACCACCATCTTCAGCAAGCGCCCTGCAATCGACCTCTTGTGCAAGAAAAAAGAGGCAATTGCAAAAAAATATACCTCTTACTAACTTAGCATCACGCATGTATGTAACTGGTATAAATGTGTGTGACTGATGGGTAGTGTGGTATACCCCATCCTATGATTTTCATAAATTCTTGAATAACACTACACACTCACACACACACACACACACATACGCACACACACACACACGCACACACACACACACACACACACACACACACACACACACACACACACACACACACACACACACACACACACACACACACACACACACAGGGGAGAGGCAAAGAAGACCGCAGACAGAGTATAGGCTAGGTGGACAAAGACTACAGACATCACTCAGGGAGAAAGACCTTGGGGTGACCATAACACCGAGCACATCACCGGAGGCACACATCAACCAAATAACTGCTGCAGCATACGGGCGCCTGGCAAACCTGAGAATAGCGTTCCGATACCTTAATAAAGAATCGTTCAAGACACTGTACACTGTGTATGTTAGGCCCATACTGGAGTATGCAGCACCAGTCTGGAACCTACACCTGGTCAAGCACGTCAAGAAGTTAGAGAAAGTACAAAGGTTTGCAACAAGGCTAGTCCCAGAGCTCAGGGGAATGTCGTACGAGGAAAGGTTGAGGGAGATCGGACTGACGACACTGGAGGACAGAAGGGTCAGGGGACACATGATAACGACATACAAGATACTGCGGGGAATAGACAAGGTGGACAGAGATAGGATGTTCCAGAGAGGGGACACAGGGACAAGGGGTCACAACTGGAAGCTGAAGACTCAGACGAGTCACAGGGACGTTAGGAAGTATTTCTTCAGTCATAGAGTTGTCAGGAAGTGGAACAGCCTAGCAAGTGAAGTAGTGGAGGCAGAAACCATACATAGTTTTAAGAAGAGGTATGATACAGCTCAGGAAGCAGAGAGAGAGAGGACCTAGTAGCGATCAGTGAAGAGGCGGGGCCAGGAGCTGAGTCTCGACCCCTGCAACCACAATTAGGTGAGTACACACACACACACACACACACACACACACACACACACACACTTGTATTAAAATGCACCAAAGTGGTTAGGCCAATTACGTATATTACCACTCCTACCCCCCCCCCCCCCCCGCACCCTTTTCCCATATTTCCGTCCTTACCCATCTTACCAAAGCTCTGGTCATAATTCGCCTCACCTCTACTGTACATTTCTCAAGATTAATGGACTGAAGACATCGACTCAAGACTGAGGGACTCATTACCTCACTCCTCCTCATCTTTCTGTGTTATTCTCTGTATCGGACTGAAAAAGCCACTGACTGGCTTCACTGTCTATGTTTTTGAGATCAGTATGAAAAGATCTCTAAAATAATATGTTACTCAACATGGAGCAAAAGAAAATTGCACCCCTTAAAGGGGCACCGACCCATCATTAAAATTTGCACTCCATAAGGGGGCGCCGACCCATCATTTAAAATACTGGAATGACATTTAACTTAAAACCAGTGTCATGGTGTAGTTGCACTGCCTTTTAAGAAAACTGAATTAAAGAAAAATGAAGAAAAATTCTCCAAAATATACAAGATATAAAAAAAATAAACTGTGCTATGTCACAGGTATATAAATGTAAAAAATATAAATCTCTGTAGTGTCTATAGCTGACATGATTATATTTTACATAATTGTCGGTGATAATTACCATTACTTACGTGAGTTGAAGTGTAGTTGTGCTGTCAGCATAGCTGCTGATCCTCCTTTACATGTGTTATATAGATTAGCTGAGTATCATAGTACCATCCATGTGTTTATATCGAAGATCCATTAGGCCTGTGACTGTATGACGTCACGGGATGCAGCGAGCGAGTGAGACGAGCTGCCCCGCTCTCAGTCGACGCATAGGCATAGAAGAAGGCAGAACACGGCAGGCTGGGCTCCATCTCCCATTACCAGTCTGACAATATAGCGTTACCATCCAACAAGTGAGTTTACCTTATCCATCAATCTCCTACCGAACCCCACACGACAATTTGGTGACAGCGGTGTGGGCGTAAAATTGATAATTACGCCGATGTACAGAGATTTCTTTCGACCAGCAAGACGGCCATTTCGTGTCGCCAGTAGGCCGACCTAGCCAAGCCAGCTACCTCAAGCCAGCTACCTCAATCAAGCGTCTACCAGCCACTACATTATTCACTGGTCAGTCTCTTTGTATTAGTGTTTATCTGCTTATTTGCATCACTCCCGAGGGGTTGACCCGAGTTTGCAAAGTAAGCCAGTAAGACAGTCTGTGGTGGGGGAGTCAGAACAACCCAGTCAGCCCAAGCCTGATACCATCCAGCCTTGCCTGCCAGGCCAGCTTTCCACCCTTGCTGTGCTCATCGTGAGAGGTTATCAAGCTATTCTGTGTGAAGGGTTAATATAAGCCAGCCAACAACTAACCCAGGTGACTAACCCAGGTGACTAATCCAGTACTCAAGCGAACCACGTGGGCACAGTCTTCTCATCGCTTTGTGCTTCAAGTTCTAGCCATTCTGAGTGTTTTTTCATCCCTGTGGTGTTGTGGTATTTTGTGGGTTTGTTTTTAAGCCAGTCGGCTTAGAATTATCTTTGTGCCAGTCAGGGTGTCCCCAGTGAGGCTTACGCCGTTCATCCCATAGGCCCAGTTACCACGCAGTCTCGGCCTTAGCCCTGTCAGCCCACTCACCCACTCACTCGACACCGGCCCCAGCCGCCTCACTCAGCCATTCACCCACTCACCCAACCACTACCACTGTGTTTTGGTACTCTTACTACGGGTACTAGCACCATATTTTAAGGACCACATAGGGGGTCAAGAGCTAGAGTGTGTCTTTTGTCATTGGCGCCACTGTTAAAAGCCTCCTGTGGGAGTTCATCGTCGATTTAAGCGCAATTCTATGAGCCAGCCGCAAGACGACATAAACATCCACCACCATCTACCTAATTCTTCACCAAGTCGCTACAGTGATAATATTTTTCATAGAGACATTTGCGAGTGTTGAGACATTTCTTTTTGTGTTTCCAGTGATTTCTTAGTGACATTCAGTAACTCTCGATTAGATTCAGTGTTTATTATATACTGTTTGCAATATTTTTTTATCTTCTTAATTCAGTGTTAATTTCCGTGCATTATCTTATGTCTGTTGTGCTGTGTTTCTTTTTTTTTTATACACTTGAAGTAAGTACCTTAGTGTTTTTCTTTTGTTGTGTGTGCAAAACTTATGAGCAGTATAGAATTTGTGTTTCCACTTCAGAATCACCTTGTGTTCACAGTATTGCAGTAAAGTAATTTAGTAATTTATCACCTTGTATTCTGCATCACAACTCAGTGTTGTCTGTTATAATTTTTATCCCAGCATTTGTGTAGTCTTGCCAGTTTATTACATTTTTCTCTGTGTTGAACATTTTTGTGTTAATTCTTTAATTTAGCCAGTGTCTAATTTGTCTTATCTCCACAGACAATAGTGCCATTGTTTTGTGCAAGCAAGAAAATAATTTTTTTCAATTTTTTCACACATCAAGTTTCATAGCAAGAAAATTCTAGTATTGTGTTTATGTTGATGTGTTGTGTTCTACATCACTGTAAGTGTTCAAACTTTTTTTGTTCTGTGTTTTTGTACTTATTATTTTTCTTGTTTCATTGAACAAATTCACTCTTAGTGCAATTTTTAAGTTCTTCTTTTGAAGTAAATTGTTCATTTGTTTGTTAAGTGTTGCTTAAGTTGCAGTTAAGAGTTCAAGTGTTCACTTAGTTCTCCTTGCTAATATTTTTTTTAATCTTGTAAACTGTATTTCTTGTGTGTGTAATATTTTTTTATTATTGCACATTGACTCATTTTGCAATAATTCTTGTGCAAGCATTGTGTTGTCTTTAAAAATTTTCTTTCAGAAATTTAAGTAGTGTTGTGCAGTACTCTTGATTACTAATTGTTATTTGCAACATTGCTACAGTTTATTTCAGTGCAGTTTCTTATGCTCTGTTCTGTGCATAATATTTTATTCTTTGTGTGCCATTTTATTTTCTTTTTAGTGAATTGTTTTCCCAGTTTGTCTTAATTTTGCACAAGCTTTATTGAGGCCAATTTAACATTTTTTGATTGATTCATCATTTTATTGTTGACTTTCCCTATTGCATTGAGAGTAAAGACAACTCACTGTGCCATTAATCCAATTTAAAGAAAAATTTGAGTAAATTAGATATGAGTAAATTACAAGTTCTCTTGATTTTCAAAGTGTTGTTTATTCTTGTGTGAGTTTCCTTGCTTACTGTGTGTCCTGTCAATTTTTAATTACTTATGCAGAATAGTTAAGCATTTTCTTCCCGTTTAAGCTTACTGTGTCATTTTCTTTATTTTTTTTTTCTTGCCTTATGCCCTTGAGTAAGTTCCCTGAGAAGATGTCCCAGTCACTTTTGAATGTTCACTTAGTGTATCATGCCAGTCAAAGTCAATATGAATCAGTCCACAGTACCAATATTCCCTTACTGACTGAAAGACAATACCTAGCCCCTGAGCAATGTGTTTGTTCTCACAGCTTGCATCTGAGAAGTGCTGCGAAATGTGAAGTTCAGATTAAGTTCCTATAGATTCGTTCATTACTTATTAACGTAAACTGCGCTATGTCACAGGTATATAAATGTAAAAAATATAAATCTCCGTAATGTCTATAGCTGACATGATTATATTTTACATAATTGTCGGTGATAATCACCATTATTTACGTGAGTTGAAGTGTAGTTGTGCAACATTATTGTGTTGTGAAATATGTTATATCATGTTTGAGTGATGTGTTAACCTGCCTTATATCATGTTGAGTGATGTGTTAACCTACCCTATATCATGTTGAGTGATGTGTTAACCTGCCTTATATCATGTTGAGTGATGTGTTAACCTACCCTATATCATGTTGAGTGATGTGTTAACCTGCCTTATATCATGTTGAGTGATGTGTTAACCTACCCTATATCATGTTGAGTGATGTGTTAACCTGCCTTATATCATGTTGAGTGATGTGTTAACCTGCCTTCACTTTATAAACACACACTTTACAAGAGTTTGTTAAAGAAGGAAAAACGTACAATACTGTAACTGGAACAATACACAAATAACCCGCACTTAGGAGACTAACTCTTATGACGACGTTCCCGTCCGACTTGGGTCATTAACTCGTCACAAGCTGGATTTAAATGTAGTCATAAGTTTTATTCTCCCATGTGAGTCATGATGGCGGCTATGAGGGGACTTGAGCTAGAGTTCGCCGTCATAGGCAAGCTGGTGGGAGATTCATCTGAAAAAAAAATGCGTTTATGGTCACAGTGGTGGCCCATGCTAACTTCTCAATGGTTGGATGAATGTCATTGTAACCAACTGGCCATTGATTAACACACTGAAATGGAGTTTTACGACTCCCTAGACATGGGTTCAAACCCCACATGTTCCATAGTTAGTTTTTTTTTTATTGTTTTTACTTTATTTTCTCTGAGAGCCATAAGACCTGGAATCGTAACCAACCCACACAGGTAATTCAATGTCTTTGTTGTCATTATCTAGATTATGAAACTCACAATAAATACCAATGGCTGGAGACATTTACCCGGGTCTGTCACTGTGAAGCTTGAGACATACACTATAATTTTCTCATTTTTTGAATTATCAGGTGAGAGACGCATTTTCTCACAGCATGGATGCCGCCATGTCTGTCTGTAAAATAAATTTTAACGCCAAACATTTTCTTTACTTCTGTTAAAGTATAGTATGTGCTATAGAAAACTGAGGGAGACACACACAGACACAGACACACACACAGACACACACAGACACACACACACACACACACACACACACAGACACACACACACAGTCACTCCTGAAACAAGTGAACATCATTGGTGATGGCTGAAGACTGCACTGTGTGTTTATATCTTGACCTCAATATTTTAATGAATTATCGTGAGGTAGGAGCGGCCAGGAGCTGCTACATTTCCTTGTGGATCGCCATCAGCTGTTACAAAGTATATGTTGTGGTAGGTCACTAATTATCTTTTTCTGGTGATAGAGACGCTAACAGCGGTGAAAGTCCTTTTTTGGACTTTCACCGCTGCTAGTGTCTAATCATGTCACTTGTGTCTACTCATGGACTTCGCCCATGAGTAGTGTCTCTATTCATGGACAAAACATAACTAAAACAGTGTTTTGCCCATGAGTAGGTACTTTCTAGTACATGACAAAGTCTACTTGCGGGTTAAACGTTGTACCAGTATAGAACTTAACTGCTTATAGTGTCTCTTCTCACCACTTCCAGAGTTATGTTCCACTTTACTCCTAGTCTTCACTGTTTATTTCTGTAGATGAGAAAGAGGAGTGGGCCTGAGACACTTCCCTGGGACACTCCGACAGCTATAGACTGGATAGTTAAGTTGACTCCATTTGCGTATACATACTGGTGTCTATCGTTAAGATAAGATTTTGAGGTGCAGAAGACTGTGGTCTGCTGTATCAAATACTTTCCGAAGGTCAGTGAAGAGCCCCAGAGGATATTCATTTTCATCAAGGGCTGTATATATTAGTTCAAGCATTTGTATAATAGCATCATTCGTATTTTTTTGGTCTAAACCTAGTGGTGACTATTCATATTTGTGTGTGTGTTTACTTAGCAAGAAGAGTATGATGCGCGAGTTTCTAGCTGGGCTGCCAGAGTACTTCCCACCAAGACAGTATGATGCGCGGGTTTCTAGCTGGGCTGCCAGAGTACTTCCCACCAAGACAGTATGATGCGCTGGTTTCTAGCTGGGCTGCCAGAGTAGTTCCCACCATGACAGTATGATGCCTTGGTTTTTAGCTGGGCTGCCAGAGTAGCTCCCACCAAGACAGTATGACGCGCGGGTTTCTAGCTGGGCTGCCAGAGTACTTCCCACCAAGACAGTATGATGCACTGGTTTCTAGCTGGACTGCCAGAGTAGTTCCCACCATGACAGTATGATGCCTTGGTTTTTAGCTGGGCTGCCAGAGTAGCTCCCACCAAGACAGTATGACGCGCGGGTTTCTAGCTGGGCTGCCAGAGTAGATCCCACTAAGACAGTATGATGCGCTGGTTTCTAGCTGGGTTGTCAGAGTAGTTCCCACCAAGACAGTACGATCTTCAGGTCCAAGACTGGACTTCACCTTTCTCCCCTGAAGGGTGGGACGAGTGTTTGGATGCTGGCGATCGGCTCTTGTGCCATGGAACTGGAGCTAAGCTATCCTTCCTTGGATGAAGCTTGATAACTGCCCATTCCCATCCAGCATATGATCCGTACGGAGTAATTTAATAAATATTAATAATTATAATTCTCCATGGGGAAATGGAACAGAATTTTTCCTCCGTAAGCCTTGCGTGTCGTAAGAGGCGACAAAAATGCCGGGAACAAGGGGCTAGTAACCCCTTCTCCTATGGTCTCACTTCACAAGGCGAGGGTCTGGGTTCGATTCCCAGCCAGGGTAGAAACACTGGGCGTGTTTCTTTATATCTGTTGTCTATGTTCACCCATCAGTAAATGAGTACCTGGGTGCTAGTGGACTGGTGTGGGTCGCATCCTGGGACAAAACTGACCTAATTTGCCTGAAATGCTCAGCATAACAAGCGGCTTTCTATATAGTAGTATGTCAGTGATGTCAGCTATGGTCTGTATACCTTGTACATGTACTGGTAGTAAATAAAGATGTTATTATTATTAATAATAATAATAATAATAATAATAATAATAATAATAATAATAATAATAATAATAATAATAATAATAATAATAATAATAATAATAATAATAATAATAATAATAATAATAATAATAATAATAATAATAATAATAATAATAATAATAATAATAACAATAATAACAATAATAACAATAATAACAATAATAACAATAATAATAACAATAATAATAATAATAATAATAATAATAATAATAATAATAATAAATAACTCGTAGTTACATATAGTGTCAGCAGACTACCGAGGAGCTTCAGGTTTGATCTTGGTGTAGACATAACCTCAGTAAGTCAGTCGCACCACAATCAAACATATGCAATGATAAGCTAAATGTTGTCAGGGTTATTGTTGTTGTTTACAACCTCAACTATGGTGCTAATGTGAGAATAATGAGAATGATGTGCATAACATATATTAAATCCCTAATTGGCTATGCTGTGCCCATGTTAATGTTAAGTAATGAAAATTCTTGGAGCTAATGCTACCTAGAGTTAATCTGGTATTTAATATGAGGAATGAGTTTGATATTTCTCAAATTGGTGACAGGAAAATTGAAGATTGAGACACTTATGCAGCATATGGGAATTCTTCAACACTTGTTCAACCTTTGGTCGAAGACCTACTTCGACTAGTGGATGGTACCACTATGACCCCGCCTCCGCCTGCTTCACCTCACCTCACTACAGTATATAAGCCACGTCTACGACCCTATGCTGTACATTCTACAAGATTGATGGACTGAACACATCGACTCCAGGTTGAGGGACTGATTACCTCATTCTCCTCCTCTCCTTACGCCTACCTCTTTGTATTGGACTGATGATTTTAAAAAAAAAAAAAAAATCCTGAATAAAGATTCCCATATGCTGCATAAGTGTCTCAATCTTCAACTTGTCGGTTTTTCAAACCATTCATCACAGGAAAATTGAGCTGAACACTGTAACTGGTAATAAAAACTTAATGCTTAAGACTTTAACTAAATAAACGTAAGTTTAAATATATTGTGGAAACATGCGATTATATAAAACTTTACAACCAGCATAAACAAGTTCTGATGGTAACAAGAAGATTACCTTCCCCCCCCCATGGAAGTTGTATTCATCTAATATTACGATGATCATCACTGGTAATCTCTTATTTAAATCACTTGCAAGTGCAACTGCTCAAGACATTGTAAATTATATACACTGATGCATTTAAACAAGAGTCTAGCTGGCAGAGCTGCATCTGGTCTTGTTTTCCATTTGCCTGGGTAAGAATTATGGCAGCCATGTTGAGTTATGCATAAGAATTAGCAACTAGGCATCTAAATTATTATCTCAACTGATTGCCATTTTAAAAATAGTGAAGTTAACCAATAACAGTTAACCTGACTCTTCGATCATTACTGATTCATTAGCATCATTGGCTTGACTGACCTAATGACTGGTTTTGTTGATTCGCCGGTATTTCACGTTTCGATATTTAATAGATTGAAAGGAATTCATGTAACTTTCTTATGGATTCCAACACAGAATGAATCACTTCTACATAATCAAGCAAAGAAAAAGTTGAATATAATCTTGGTTTGTCTCTAATCGATACCATGCCTAACCCTTCTAGGGTAGGGTAGGTGCCTGAGCCCGAGCCTTTAGCTCATAAGACTGTCATTCCCATTTGCCCCTTTGGGGCGGGGATGGCAGACCAGAGAGGCCTAGCTTGTGGCTAGGCCTGGGGACAGTTGGTCCCAAAGATGAGGAGGTACTTGTGCCTCCTCCCATGGGAGACTTAGGTCTCAGACACTCCCTAAAGAGGGAGCCAAGGCCGGGCCACCACTTGGAAAAGGCCCGGGCCGGGAGAATACCGGCTAATATTTAATAATAATAAAATAATAATAATTGGTTTGTCTGTGTCAAGATTTAGAGATAAAATTAGAAGAGAAGTAAATAATGAATCTGAATGTTGAAGGAATTAAGGCAGAAGCCTGAGTAGGTCTCCAATATGTTATGATGACACGAACTTAGGCGAGCACATTTACAGAAGAGCTTGCAAACAAACCATACCACGGACGGGGTTAGAACCCGCGACCAGAGAGTCAAAACTCCAGACCGTCGCGTTAGCCACTGGACCAGTTTTGAGAGTCTCTGATCGCGGGTTCTTTCACCGTCCGAGGTATGGTTTGTTTGCAATCGTGTCATTACGATTTCGTGAGTCGAGCTTGCAATATATACAGTTCTACTGATGTTGCACAGGATTGAAAATATGAAAAATAACACGGAAAAAATAAAAATCAGCGAATTTATGGCGTCTTAAAGGTAACAAGGAGAGACTTGTCTATTTCTCGGAACATTTTTCAGCAACATTTTATAATGGTGATTAAAAATGTTCCGAAAAATAAGTAAGTCTTAGAATGTTTTTTATTAATTACTCGAGGACGGCAATTTCTATTGGCTTCAAAATTTAAAGGATTATTTAATGCATCTTGGGCGAGATTTATGGCAGTATTTACATGTCTGGGTGACCTATGTACACTGTTACATGTCTGGGTGATCTATGTACACTGTTACATGTCTGGGTGATCTATGTACACTGTTACATGTCTGGGTGACCTATGTACACTGTTACATGTCTGGGTGACCTATGTACACTGTTACATGTCTGGGTGACCTATGTACACTGTTACATGTCTGGGTGACCTATGTACACTGTTACATGTCTGGGTGACCTATGTACACTGTTACATGTCTGGGTGACCTATGTACACTGTTACATGTCTGGGTGACCTATGTACACTGTTACATGTCTGGGTGACCTATGTACACTGTTACATGTCTGGGTGACCTATGTACACTGTTACATGTCTGGGTGACCTATGTACACTGTTACATGTCTGGGTGACCTATGTACACTGTTACATGTCTGGGTGACCTATGTACACTGTTACATTCCTGGGTGACCTATGTACACTGTTACATGTCTGGGTGACCTATGTACACTGTTACATGTCTGGGTGACCTATGTACACTGTTACATGTCTGGGTGACCTATGTACACTGTTACATGTCTGGGTGACCTATGTACACTGTTACATGTCTGGGTGACCTATGTACACTGTTACATGTCTGGGTGACCTATGTACACTGTTACATGTCTGGGTGACCTATGTACACTGTTACATGTCTGGGTGACCTATGTACACTGTTACATGTCTGGGTGACCTATGTACACTGTTACATGTCTGGGTGACCTATGTACACTGTTACATGTCTGGGTGACCTATGTACACTGTTACATGTCTGGGTGACCTATGTACACTGTTACATGTCTGGGTGACCTATGTACACTGTTACATGTCTGGGTGACCTATGTACACTGTTACATGTCTGGGTGACCTATGTACACTGTTACATGTCTGGGTGACCTATGTACACTGTTACATGCCTGGGTGACCTATGTACACTGTTACATTCCTGGGTGACCTATGTACACTGTTACATGTCTGGGTGACCTATGTACACTGTTACATGTCTGGGTGACCTATGTACACTGTTACATGTCTGGGTGACCTATGTACACTGTTACATGCCTGGGTGACCTATGTACACTGTTACATGTCTGGGTGACCTATGTACACTGTTACATGTCTGGGTGACCTATGTACACTGTTACATGTCTGGGTGACCTATGTACACTGTTACATGTCTGGGTGACCTATGTACACTGTTACATGTCTGGGTGACCTATGTACACTGTTACATGTCTGGGTGACCTATGTACACTGTTACGTGTCATGTCTGGGTGACCTATGTACACTGTTACATGTCTGGGTGACCTATGTACACTGTTATATGTCTGGGTGACCTATGTACACTGTTACATGTATGGGTGACCTATGTACACAATTACATGTCTGGGTGACCTATGTACACTGTTACATGTCTGGGTGACCTATGTACACTGTTACATGTCTGGGTGACCTATGTACACTGTTACATTCCTGGGTGACCTATGTACACTGTTACATGTCTGGGTGACCTATATACACTGTTACATGTTTGGGTGACCTATGTACATTGTTACATGTCTGGGTGACCTATGTACACTGTTACATGTTACATGTTGGGTGACCTCTTTACACTGTTACATATCTGGGTGACCTATGTACACTGTTACATGTCTGGGTGACCTATGTACACTGTTACATGTCTGGGTGACCTATGTACACTGTTACATGTCTGGGTGACCTATGTACACTGTTACATGTCTGGGTGACCTATGTACACTGTTACATGTCTGGGTGACCTATGTACACTGTTACATGTCTGGGTGACCTATGTACACTGTTACATGTCTGGGTGACCTATGTACACTGTTACATGTCTGGGTGACCTATGTACACTGTTACATGTCTGGGTGACCTATGTACACTGTTACATGTCTGGGTGACCTATGTACACTGTTACATGTCTGGGTGACCTATGTACACTGTTACATGTCTGGGTGACCTATGTACACTGTTACATGTCTGGGTGACCTATGTACACTGTTACATGTCTGGGTGACCTATGTACACTGTTACATGTCTGGGTGACCTATGTACACTGTTACATGTCTGGGTGATCTATGTACACTGTTACATGCCTGCGTGACCTATGTACACTGTTACATGTCTGGGTGATCTATGTACACTCTAACATTCCTGGGTGACCTATGTACACTGTTACATGTCTGGGTGATCTATGTACACTGTTACATGTCTGGGTGATCTATGTACACTGTTACATGTCTGGGTGATCTATGTACACTGTTACATGCCTGCGTGACCTATGTACACTGTTACATGTCTGGGTGATCTATGTACACTGTTACATGTCTGGGTGATCTATGTACACTGTTACATGTCTGGGTGACCTATGTACACTGTTACATGTCTGGGTGACCTATGTACACTGTTACATGCCTGGGTGACCTATGTACACTGTTACATGTCTGGGTGACCTATGTACACTGTTACATGTCTGGGTGACCTATGTACACTGTTACATGCCTGGGTGACCTATGTACACTGTTACATGTCTGGGTGATCTATGTACACTGTTACATGTCTGGGTGACCTATGTACACTGTTACATGTCTGGGTGACCTATGTACACTGTTACATGTCTGGGTGACCTATGTACACTGTTACATGTCTGGGTGACCTATGTACACTGTTACATGTCTGGGTGACCTATGTACACTGTTACATGTCTGGGTGACCTATGTACACTGTTACATGTCTGGGTGATCTATGTACACTGTTACATGTCTGGGTGACCTATGTACACTGTTACATGCCTGCGTGACCTATGTACACTGTTACATTCCTGGGTGACCTATGTACACTGTTACATGCCTGAGTGACCTATGTACACTGTTAAATGTCTGGGTGACCTATGTACACTGTTACATGCTTGGGTGACCTATGTAAACTGTTACATTTCTGGGTGACCTATGTACACTGTTACATGTCTGGGTGACCTATGTACACTGTTACATGTCTGGGTGACCTATGTACACTGTTACATGCCTGGGTGACCTATGTACACTGTTACATGTCTTGGTGACCTATGTACACTGTTACATGCCTGGGTGACCTATGTACACTGTTACACGTCTGGGTGACCTATGTACACTGTTACATGTCTGGGTGGCCTATGTACACTGTTACATGTCTGGGTGACCTATGTACACTGTTACATGTCTGGGTGACCTATGTACACTGTTACATGTCTGGGTGATCTATGTACACTGTTACATGTCTGGGTGACCTATGTACACTGTTACATGTCTGGGTGACCTATGTACACTGTTACATGTCTGGGTGACCTATGTACACTGTTACATGTCTGTACACTGTTACATGCCTGGGTGACCTAGTGACCTATGTACACTGTTACATGTCTGGGTGACCTATGTACACTGTTACGTGCCTGGGTGACCTATGTACACTGTTACATGCCTGGGTGACCTATGTACACTGATTATAATAATTATAATATTATAATACAGTGGTACCTCGGTATACGAACAGCTCGGTATACGAGCAGTGTATTATTGTAAGTGCTTTTGTAAGTGCATTTTTGGGGGTTTGAAACGGATTAATCTACTTTACATTATTGTTTAGGGGAACAAATTCGTTCGGTACTCGAACAGTTCGGCAAGCGAACAGCCTTCTGGAACTAATTAAGGTCGCATACCGAGGTACCACTGTATCTTTATTTCTACAAGTACATGGAGTACATGTACAAGGTATACAGGCCAAGCTGACGTCAATGACATATTACTCTATAGAAAGTCCCTTGTTATGCTGAGCATTTCTTGCAAATTAGGTCAATTTTATCCCAGGATGCGACCCACACCAGTCCACTAACACCAAAGTACCCATTTTATACTGATGGGTGAACATCAGTTAAGGACACACGTCCTAAAGTTTTGCAGCCGTACCGGGGATTCGATCTCCGGTCCTCAGTGTGTGAGCTGAGTGCTCTAGCGATCGAGCTACGGGACACCTAATGATCCATTTCAAGGGTTTAGGCTGTGTAGGCACAAATTTTGTCAGATTCTTGAAATAATTATAAAATATATCTTCTGGTCGTCTTTAAATCTTTAATGCTGATGTACTTTCCTCAAAATATACAATGTCTTGATGTTAGCTTGTGTAAGGAATTGAAGCAAGATGCCCTCCATCGAGCAACTTTACCAACAGCTTAAGGAAGAATTGAGGTTGGCGAATTTGGAAATTCGGCGATTGACCGAGGAGAACAAGAAGATTCGTAGTAGTCCTCCTGTTTTGAGTCCTCAGGTCAAGAAGGGAAACTGGTCAGTGGCTGGACAGCAGGGAAAGAAGTTGACGATCAAGAAGACGAATGGAAAGGTAGAAACGATGAAGAAGAAAGAGACTGCCGTGGAAACTGTTGTGGAAACATCCAATACATTCTCAGTGCTACCCGACGAATGTGAGTTGACTACTGGGAACGACACGACGAAAGACATTAAGGAAGGTAAGAATATTGTTGTTGTTGGGGATAGCCAATTTAGGTATATGGATAGGGCGTTCTGCTTGAAGGACAGGAGTAGGAGACAGAGAGTTTGCTTTCCTGGGGCTGGGATGGAGGATATTGTTAGCCGTCTGGATGACATCATGAGAGGTAATGGGAGCAATCCTATTATCTGTCTCAGTGCTGGAGGCAACGATGTTGGCAGACGTAGGAGTGAGGACCTGATTAGCAGGTATAGGTCAGCAATAGAAATAATTAGAAGTAAGGGTGGGAACCCTCTCATATGTGGTATTTTGCCAAGGAGGGGAGTTGGAAGTGAATGGTTGTCCAGGGCAATTGGTGTCAATTGCTGGCTGGACAAATACTGTAAGGAAAATGCGGTAACATTCATTGACAACTGGGACCTCTTCTATGGCAGAAATGACATGTATGCTAGGGATGGGGTTCACTTATCTAGGTGTGGGGTGGGAGCACTGGCAACTGCAGTGGAGGGAGCAGTTAGGACTTTAAACTAGGAATAGTTAGTGGTATGGGTTTTGGCAGGAAAACAGTGAAGTCCCAGTGTAGTAATATTACGAGTTCTAGGGGAACTAGTAATAATAAGAACGAGATAGATATTGAAAAGCCAGGGACCTTGGGTGATAAAGACGGTAATAGGTTTAGTAGAAAAATAGAAATGAGCAGGAAGGGTAAAGAGAAAGGAGAGTCTTTCAATGTTTATTATGCTAATTGCCGTAGTGCTAGGAATAAGATGGACGAGTTGAGATTAGTTGCTAGTGAAGGTAACATTGATGTATTTGCCTTAACTGAGACGTGGTTTAATTCAAAAAGTCGGGACATGCCTGCGGAATGTCATATTCAGGGTTTTAAATTGTTCCAAGAAGATAGAAGTATTGGGAGGGGGGGTGGGGTGGCATTGTACGTCCGAGATCGCTTGAACTGTTGCATAAAAACGGGTATTAAGTCTGAAGTAACACATACAGAGTCTGTTTGGATAGAATTTTCAGAGGGGCATGAAAAACTGATTTTAGGAGTGATATACCGTCCCCCTAACTTAGATAGGGACCAAGGGAAACTACTATGGGAGGAAATTGTTAAGGCCACAAGGCACGATAATGTAGTAATTCTAGGAGACTTTAACTTTAGTCATGTTGATTGGAATTTCTTGACTGGGAATTTAGAATCGTACGACTTCTTAGAAGTATTTCAGGATTGTTTTTTGAAGCAGTTTGTGACAGAACCTACAAGGGGAAATAACCTGCTTGACTTAGTTATGGCAAACAATGAATCCCTTGTTAATAATTTAGAAATTTCAGAGGAACTGGGTGCTAGCGACCACAAATCAATTACATTTAGCATTGAATGGAAGTACGATAGTAGCGATAACTCAGTAACAGTCCCAGATTTTCGCTTAGCAGATTACGATGGGCTTAAAGAACACTTATCATCTGTTGACTGGGGTAACGAAGAGAGCTATCAATATGACAGTTTTCTGAACACTATACATGCTGCTCAAAGAGCGTTTATCCCATATAAAGAAATTAGATCAAATAGAAATGACCCAAAATGGATGAATAATAGGCTCAAATATCTACTAGGGCATAAGAAAGGAATTTATAGGCGTATCAAAAGAGGTGAGGGTCATCTTATGAATCAGTATATTGACATTAAGAGGGACATTAAAAAGGGGATAAGAAAAGCTAAAAGGGACTATGAAATTAAAGTTGCTAGGGATTCTAAAACTAACCCAAAAAGTTTTTTCCAGGTCTATAGAACAAAAGTTAGAGATAAGATAGGTCCCCTTAAAAATAACTATGGGCACCTTACTGACAATGAGAATGAAATGTGCTTGATTTTAAATAATTATTTTCTCTCAGTTTTTACACAGGAAGACACTAACAATATTCCAGTAATTAATTTTTACAGTGGGCTAGAAGAAGATAAATTATGTAACATCACAGTCACTAGTGAGATGGTTGTGAGGCAGATAGACAGACTGAAGCAAAATAAGTCGCCGGGTCCTGATGAGGTTTTTTCAAGGGTTCTTAAGGAATGCAAAATGGAACTCTGTGAACCATTAACTAATATTTTTAATTTATCTCTTCAAACAGGTGTAGTGTCTGATATGTGGAAGATGGCTAATGTAACTCCTATTTTTAAAACAGGGGACAAGTCGTTACCGTCAAATTACCGCCCAATAAGCCTGACCTCAATTGTAGGCAAATTACTAGAGTCAATTATAGCTGAGATTATAAGAAGCCATCTCGATAAGCATAGCTTGATTAATGATACTCAGCATGGATTCACAAGAGGCCGGTCTTGTCTAACTAATTTATTAACTTTCTTCAGTAAACCTTTTGAGGCTGTTGACCACAATAAAGAATTTGATATTATTTACTTAGATTTTAGTAAGGCTTTTGATAGAGTTCCGCACCATAGACTGTTAAAGAAAGTGGCAGCCCATGGCATTGGGGGAAAAGTGCTCTCGTGGATCGAGTCATGGCTCACTGACAGGAAGCAGAGAGTGTCCATAAATGGGGTTAAATCCGAGTGGGGATCTGTAACAAGTGGCGTTCCACAGGGATCAGTCTTGGGCCCGTTGTTGTTTATAATATATATCAATGATCTTGATGAGGGAATTACTAGTGATATGAGCAAATTCGCCGATGACACAAAGATAGGTAGGATAATTGATTCAAACGTAGATGTTAGGGAACTTCAGGAGGATTTAAACAAACTCTATTCTTGGTCAGAAAAGTGGCAGATGCAGTTCAATGTAGATAAGTGCAAGGTTCTGAAGCTTGGGAGTGCCCATAACCCTAGTACTTATAAATTAAATGATGTAGAACTTAGCCATACAGATTGCGAAAAGGACTTGGGGGTTATGGTGAGCAGCAACCTTAAACCAAGACAGCAATGCCTAAGCGTACGTAATAAGGCAAATAGATTACTGGGATTTATATCAAGAAGTGTAAGCAACAGAAGTCCAGAGGTCATACTGCAGCTTTATACATCATTAGTAAGGCCTCACCTTGATTATGCAGCTCAGTTCTGGTCTCCGTATTACAAAATGGACATAAATTCGTTAGAAAACATTCAGCGTAGGATGACTAAATTAATACATAGCATCAGAAATCTTCCTTATGAAGAAAGATTGAAGACTCTAGTTGGTTTATGTGACTAAGTTCTCTTATTATCAGAAATAAGTCACAATGCTTGACTTATTTTTTTTATCCTAGGTTAAATCCGCTCTATGTTCTCTTATGTGCCTTGAACATCAGTGGACTGGGTTTCGGAAGACAGGAATACTTTCCTCAGATCCCGGAAGACAGGGATACCTTCCTCAGATCCCGGAAGACAGGGATACCTTCCCCAGATCCAGGAAGACAGGGATATCTTCTTCAGATCTCCGAAGACGGGGATACCTTCCTCAGATCCCGGAAGACAAGGATACCTTCCTCAGATCCCGGAAGACAGGGATACCTTCCTCAGATCCCGGAAGACAGGGATACCTTTCTCAGATCCCGGAAGACAGGGATGCCTTCCTCAGATCCCGGAAGACAGGGATACCTTCCTCAGATCCCGGAAGACAGCGATACTTTCCTCAGATCCCGGAAGACAGGGACACCTTCCTCAGATCCCGGAAGACAGGGATACCTTCCTCAGATCCCGGAAGACAGGGACACCTTCCTCAGATCCCGGAAGACAGGGATACCTTCCTCAGATCCCGGAAGACAGGTGATACCTTCCTCAGATCCCGGAAGACAGGGACACCTTCCTCAGATCCCGGAAGACAGGGATACCTTCCTCAGATCCCGGAAGACAGGGATACCTTCCTCAGATCCCCGAAGACGGGGATACCTTCCTCAGATCCCGGAAGACAGGGATACCTTCCTCAGATCCCGGAAGAGAGGGATACCTTCCTCAGATCCCGGAAGAGAGGAATACCTTCCTCAGATCCCGGAAGACAGGGATACTTTCCTTAGATCCCGGAAGAGAGGGATGCTTCCTCAGATCCCGGAAGAGAGGGATGCTTCCTCAGATCCCGGAAGAGAGGGATGCTTCCTCAGATCCCGGAAGACAGGGATACCTTCCTCAGATCCCGGAAGACAGGGATACCTTCCTCAGATCCCGGAAGACAGGGATACCTTCCTCAGATCCCGGAAGACAGGGACACCTTCCTCAGATCCCGGAAGACAGGGATACCTTCCTCAGATCCCGGAAGACGGGGATACCTTCCTCAGATCCCGGAAGACAAGGATACCTTCCTCAGATCCCGGAAGACAGGGATACCTTCCTCAGATCCCGGAAGACAGGGATACCTTCCTCAGATCCCGGAAGACAGGGATACCTTCCTCAGATCCCGGAAGACAGGGACACCTTCCTCAGATCCCGGAAGACAGGGATACCTTCCTCAGATCCCGGAAGACAGGGGGCACCTTCCTCAGATCCCGGAAGACAGGGATACCTTCCTCAGATGCCGGAAGACAGGGATACCTTCCTCAGATCGCGCTGCCACTCAGCTTGTATC
The DNA here is from genome assembly GCF_038502225.1 of Cherax quadricarinatus. Taxonomy (NCBI): domain Eukaryota; kingdom Metazoa; phylum Arthropoda; class Malacostraca; order Decapoda; family Parastacidae; genus Cherax; species Cherax quadricarinatus. The sequence goes on along the minus strand of NC_091371.1, from coordinate 2,210,179 downwards.
AACGTTGTCAAAGTGATATTACTGTAGCCATAGGGAAGTAACAAACAATAGGTGTCACACCGCTCAGAGAATATAAGGTATTTGATCCATAGGAAGGGGAATGATAGCTCAGATTCTTTGGATCAAGGATCAAGAGCTCTTTGGAAGCATTAGGTTACGCCCAGTTGAAGGATGCGTCCCCAGAGAGTTTTGTTTACGGATCAATTGGTATGATATATTAATAGCCTGGTACAGTGCAGATCATTCTTAATGGTTATAATTATATCCATAAACCAGTGGAAGGCCTCTGTCAGATTACCAAAAGCTCCAGCGGCGGGGCATCATATGACTAAGACCCGCGTCAGGAAACATTTGACCTGTTTCCTAACTAAGCTTACCTAACCTAACCAGTACAGCGAGCTGCATACAAGCTAGAGGTCGTTGCTGCTCTGTCCTGTCCTAGTGCCATAACCCCACCCCTCCCTCATCCCAGCCGTCTTGCCGTGGCACTAATATAGTGCCGGCTGTACTGAACGGCTCTTCTCATGACAAAAACTCGTCCCATTTCTTTTTTTTTTTACGGTGAGGAATAAACTAAGAATGAATGTGAGCAGTGGTCACCCTCAGTGTGGCCAGCGGTAGTTGAGTATGTCTGTGGTGAAGGAGTGAGGCCAGTGTGTGGGCAGCAGCACGATATTGTAGATGGTATCAGGTATCGCGTGGGGCTGGTGAGGCCTGCCACACTGTGTGGCAGGGCTGCCCATCCAGGTATTGGATGTCACTGGATGTACTGCTGGAATTTATGAGTTTTATCGCAAGATGTACGAGGGAGAGGAGTAGACTAGCAGTAAGCAGAGGAATTAAGTTGAGCCTCTCTCTCTCTCTCTCTCTCTCTCTCTCTCTCTCTCTCTCTCTCTCTCTCTCTCTCTCTCTCTCTCTCTCTCTCATACACACACACACACACTCTCTCAGACATCATTACAAAGAATTTGATTCCTCTAATAAGATCTGTTACAATAGTATGAATCACATCAATTATTCAAGAAAGAAACAGATGGTCAGGATGCAGTTTTTTATATATTATCAGGTCAGGTTAGGTTAGGTTAGGTTAGGTTAGGTTAGGTTAGGTTAGGTTAGGTTAGGTTAGGTAAAGTTCGTCAGGAAACAGGTCAAGTGTTTCCTGACACGGGTCTTAGTCAGTTGATAACCCGCCATTGGTCATCTGACCGAAGCCTTCCACTGGCTTAGCAGTCCACCCCTTTAAAAATTATGATCATAGTTATGACCATTTGAAAATGGCAGCAGGTGTAGTAGTTAAACGAAAAATAATTTAATCATCAACTCGGCGGTATTTTATATTATTTTCAACATACTTGGCTCAGAGGAGTTAAAAAAATATATAACGTGATGCAGAGGGCGACCTGTTAAAATTAACAAGATTAACAAGTGAAGATCACAGCTGTAGACTGATACGAAGCTTCCAGAAGGATACGAGTTAATTCTTCTTCACAAAGTAACTGAATAATGGAATGAGTTAAATGAGTAATTAGCAAATGCCATAACCACTAAAAATTAAAAAAAAAAAAATACGTATTTTCCGGTATTTAAGGGGCCTTTCTTTTCCAGAGAAAAAAGTCTTTGAAAAATCAGCCTGCGCCTTAAATGCTCAAAGTCAGGGTTAAGGGTAGGCTTTGAGTTACGCTTCAGCAGTTGTTTACTAACGTTACGTTACAAGTGCTTGGACACATTATCTTACATGTTTCATATGATCGTGCGTCTTATATGCTGGAAAACACAGTATATTAATAATAGTGTACTGAAGATAGACACCAGAAGCATAGCTCTGCTAATGTGTCTACATACTGGAGCTTACACACACATGGAATGAGTACAATACACAAATAACCCGAACTTAGGAGAGAGAAGCTTATGACGATGTTTTGGTCCGACTTGGACCATTTACAAGTCATGCTAACATAAGTTAGTATGACTTGTAAATGGTTTAAGTTGGACCGAAACGTCGTTATAAGTTTCTCCTAAGTTCGGGTTATTTGTGTATTGATCCGGTTATGGTATTGTGCCTGAATTACTGCAGTCGAGGGGCTGCAGTAATTCAGCACCTCCGAAGGATTTAGGGTGAGTATAGTACCGAGTATATCGCTGGAGTTGGATGCTGAGTGAATAACACATCCAGTAAATAACGTGAACGTGAGATGGGCGTTCAATAATCTCAGTAAAGAGTCATTATACGACATATATATCTGCCCTATCTTTGAATATGCAGCACCAGCTTGGAACCCACATCTGATCAAGCATCTCCGGAAACTAAACGAAGTGCAGAGGCTCACGAAAGAAACTGGTCTCAAGATCAGGGGACCGAAGATGGTGATAACAGTGATGTACAACCAGTTATAAATAGGAAACCGAGACAACAACAAATCACTTGTGGATATCAAAATGGAAGCGTCAGAGAAAGTTCACGTGACCGAAGCAAGTTTCTCATCATGGGGGAACTGGGTTCTGGAAAGAAGAGGCTACAACATAGGTGACATAGAACACGAGAGACCTCTGGAGGGTAGTGACCATCAAGTACCTTATGTAAACATACATAGAAACACAGCAGTGGGTAAGGGTGACGCCTCATTTCCGAAAAGTAAACAATTCAGGAATGAATTGCTGGAGTATTTAAGAGGAGAGAAATGGACGGCAGAGGAGAAATTCATATCCACAGGTAAAAAAAAATAGGTAAGAAAACTGAGTGAGCCCGTGTTTGACCGAGTGATGAGGAGAAGCGAAAGATAAAAGCATAAAATTATGGAAAAACGTTGAAAGTAAAGAATTACAGAAAGTGGAGAAGCAAACAGAAGATCCAGAAGTGAGTATGTACTGGTGAGAGACGAGGTTCAGTGAGTATGTACTGGTGAGAGACGAGGTTCAGTGAGTATGTACTGGTGAGAGACGAGGTTCAGTGAGTATGTACTGGTGAGAGACGAGGTTCAGTGAGTATGTACTGGTGAGAGACGAGGTTCAGTGAGTATGTACTGGTGAGAGACGAGGTTCAGCGAGTATGTACTGGTGAGAGACGAGGTTCAGCGAGTATGTACTGGTGAGAGACGAGGTTCAGCGAGTATGTACTGGTGAGAGACGAGGTTCAGCGAGTATGTACTGGTGAGAGACGAGGTTCAGCGAGTATGTACTGGTGAGAGACGAGGTTCAGTGAGTATGTACTAGTGAGAGACGAGGTTCAGTGAGTATGTACTGGTGAGAGACGAGGTTCAGTGAGTATGTACTGGTGAGAGACGAGGTTCAGCGAGTATGTACTGGTGAGAGACGAGGTTCAGCGAGTATGTACTGGTGAGAGACGAGGTTCAGTGAGTATGTACTGGTGAGAGACGAGGTTCAGTGAGTATGTACTGGTGAGAGACGAGGTTCAGTGAGTATGTACTGGTGAGAGACGAGGTTCAGTGAGTATGTACTGGTGAGAGACGAGGTTCAGTATGTACTGGTGAGAGACGAGGTTCAGTGAGAGACGAGGTGAGAGACGAGGTTCAGCGAGTATGTACTGGTGAGACACGAGGTTCAGCGAGTATGTACTGGTGAGAGACGAGGTTCAATGAGTATGTACTGGTGAGAGAC
>NC_091371.1:2154064-2201564 GCF_038502225.1 Cherax quadricarinatus | reverse complement strand
CCACTAAGTATACACTGGTGCTACCCACTAAGTATACACTGGTGCTACCCACTAAGTATACACTGGTGTATACACTGGACCTACCCACTAAGTATACACTGGTGCTACCCACTAAGTATACACTGGTGCTACCCACTAAGTATACACTGGTGCTACCCACTAAGTATACACTGGTGCTACCCACTAAGTATACACTGGTGCTACCCACTAAGTATACACTGGTGCTACCCACTAAGTATACACTGGTGCTACCCACTAAGTATACACTGGTGCTACCCACTAAGTATACACTGGTGCTACCCACTAAGTATACACTGGTGCTACCCACTAAGTATACACTGGTGCTACCCACTAAGTATACACTGGTGCTACCCACTAAGTATACACTGGTGCTACCCACTAAGTATACACTGGTGCTACCCACTAAGTATACACTGGTGCTACCCACTAAGTATACACTGGTGCTACCCACTAAGTATACACTGGTGCTACCCACTAAGTATACACTGGTCCTACCCACTAAGTATATACTGGTGCTACTCACTAAGTATACACTGGTGCTACCCACTAAGTATACACTGGTGCTACCCACTAAGTATACACTGGTGCTACCCACTAAGTATACACTGGTGCTACCCACTAAGTATACACTGGTCCTACCCACTAAGTATATACTGGTGCTACCCACTAAGTATACACTGGTGCTACCCACTAAGTATACACTGGTCCTACCCACTAAGTATATACTGGTGCTACCCACTAAGTATACACTGGTCCTACCCACTAAGTATACACTGGTGCTACCCACTAAGTATACACTGGTGCTACCCACTAAGTATACACTGGTGCTACCCACTAAGTATACACTGGTGCTACCCATTAAGTATACACTGGTGCTACCCACTAAGTATACACTGGTCCTACCCACTAAGTATATACTGGTGCTACCCACTAAGTATACACTGGTGCTACTCACTAAGTATACACTGGTGCTACCCACTAAGTATACACTGGTGCTACCCACTAAGTATACACTGGTCCTACCCACTAAGTATATACTGGTGCTACCCACTAAGTATACACTGGTGCTACCCACTAAGTATACACTGGTCCTACCCACTAAGTATATACTGGTGCTACCCACTAAGTATACACTGGTGCTACCCACTAAGTATACACTGGTCCTACCCACTAAGTATATACTGGTGCTACCCACTAAGTATACACTGGTGCTACCCACTAAGTATATACTGGTGCTACCCACTAAGTATACACTGGTCCTACCCACTAAGTATATACTGGTGCTACCCACTAAGTATACACTGGTGCTACCCACTAAGTATATACTGGTGCTACCCACTAAGTATACACTGGTCCTACCCACTAAGTATATACTGGTGCTACCCACTAAGTATACACTGGTGCTACCCACTAAGTATACACTGGTCCTACCCACTAAGTATATACTGGTGCTACCCACTAAGTATACACTGGTGCTACCCACTAAGTATACACTGGTCCTACCCACTAAGTATATACTGGTGCTACCCACTAAGTATACACTGGTGCTACCCACTAAGTATATACTGGTGCTACCCACTAAGTATACACTGGTCCTACCCACTAAGTATATACTGGTGCTACCCACTAAGTATACACTGGTGCTACCCACTAAGTATATACTGGTGCTACCCACTAAGTATACACTGGTCCTACCCACTTAGTATATACTGGTGCTACCCACTAAGTATACACTGGTCCTACCCACTAAGTATATGCTGGTGCTACCCACTAAGTATACACTGGTGCTACCCACTATGTATACACTGGTCCTACCCACTAAGTATATACTGGTGCTACCCACTAAGTATACACTGGTGCTACCCACTAAGTATACACTGGTCCTACCCACTAAGTATATACTGGTGCTACCCACTAAGTATACACTGGTGCTACCCACTAAGTATACACTGGTCCTACCCACTAAGTATATACTGGTGCTACCCACTAAGTATACACTGGTGCTACCCACTAAGTATACACTGGTCCTACCCACTAAGTATACACTGGTGCTACCCTCTAAGTATACACTGGTGCTACTCACTAAGTATACACTGGTGCTACCCACTAAGTATACACTGGTGCTACCCACTAAGTATACACTGGTTCTACCCACTAAGTATACACTGGTGCTACCCTCTAAGTATACACTGGTGCTACTCACTAAGTATACACTGGTGCTACCCACTAAGTATACACTGGTCCTACCCACTAAGTATACACTGGTGCTACCCTCTAAGTATACACTGGTGCTACTCACTAAGTATACACTGGTGCTACTCACTAAGTATACACTGGTGCTACCCACTAAGTATACACTGGTGCTACTCACTAAGTATACACTGGTGCTACCCACTAAGTATACACTGGTGTTACCCACTAAGTATACACTGGTGCTACCCACTAAGTATACACTGGTCCTACCCACTAAGTATACACTGGTGCTACCCTCTAAGTATACACTGGTGCTACTCACTAAGTATACACTGGTGCTACCCACTAAGTATACACTGGTGCTACCCACTAAGTATACACTGGTCCTACCCACTAAGTATACACTGGTGCTACCCTCTAAGTATACACTGGTGCTACTCACTAAGTATACACTGGTGCTACTCACTAAGTATACACTGGTGCTACCCACTAAGTATACACTGGTGCTACTCACTAAGTATACACTGGTGCTACCCACTAAGTATACACTGGTGTTACCCACTAAGTATACACTGGTGCTACCCACTAAGTATACACTGGTGCTACTCACTAAGTATACACTGGTGCTACCCACTAAGTATACACTGGTGCTACCCACTAAGTATACACTGGTGCTACCCACTAACTATACACTGGTGCTACCCACTAAGTATACACTGGTGCTACCCACTAAGTATACACTGGTGCTACCCACTAACTATACACTGGTGCTACCCACTAACTATACACTGGTGCTACCCACTAATTATACACTGGTGCTACCCACTAAGTATACACTGGTGCTACCCACTAACTATACACTGGTGCTACCCATTAAGTATACACTGGTGCTACCCACTAAGTATACACTGGTGCTACCCACTAAGTATACACTGGTGCTACCCACTAAGTATACACTGGTGCTACCCACTAAGTATACACTGGTGCTACCCACTAAGTATACACTGGTGCTACCCACTAAGTATACACTGGTGCTACCCACTAACTATACACTGGTGCTACCCACTAAGTATACACTGGTGCTACCCACTAAGTATACACTGGTGCTACCCACTAAGTATACACTGGTGCTACCCACTAAGTATACACTGGTGCTACCCACTAAGTATACACTGGTGCTACCCACTAAGTATACACTGGTGCTACCCACTAACTATACACTGGTGCTACCCACTAAGTATACACTGGTGCTACCCACTAAGTATACACTGGTGCTACCCACTAAGTATACGCTGGTGCTACCCACTAAGTATACACTGGTGCTACCCACTAAGTATACACTGGTGCTACCCACTAAGTATACACTGGTGCTACCCACTAAGGTGCTACCCACTAAGTATACACTGGAGCTCCCCACTAAGTATACACTGGTGCTACCCACTAAGTATACACTGGTGCTACCCACTAAGTATACACTGGTGCTACCCACTAAGTATACACTGGTGCTACCCACTAAGTATACACTGGTGCTACCCACTAAGTATACACTGGTGCTACCCACTAAGTATACACTGGTGCTACCCACTAAGTATACACTGGTGCTACCCACTAAGTATACACTGGTGCTACCCACTAAGTATACACTGGTGCTACCCACTAAGTATACACTGGTGCTACCCACTAAGTATACACTGGTGCTACCCACTAAGTATACACTGGTGCTACCCACTAAGTATACACTGGTGCTACCCACTAAGTATACACTGGTGCTACCCACTAAGTATACACTGGTGCTACCCACTAAGTATACACTGGTGCTACCCACTAAGTATACACTGGTGCTACCCACTAAGTATACACTGGTGCTACCCACTAAGTATACACTGGTGCTACCCACTAAGTATACACTGGTGCTACCCACTAAGTATACACTGGTGCTACCCACTAAGTATACACTGGTGCTACCCACTAACTATACACTGGTGCTACCCACTAAGTATACACTGGTGCTACCCACTAAGTATACACTGGTGCTACCCACTAAGTATACACTGGTGCTACCCACTAAGTATACACTGGTGCTACCCACTAAGTATACACTGGTGCTACCCACTAAGTATACACTGGTGCTACCCACTAACTATACACTGGTGCTACCCACTAAGTATACACTGGTGCTACCCACTAAGTATACACTGGTGCTACCCACTAAGTATACACTGGTGCTACCCACTAAGTATACACTGGTGCTACCCACTAACTATACACTGGTGCTACCCACTAGTATACACTGGTGCTACCCACTAAGTATATACTGGTGCTACCCACTAAGTATACACTGGTGCTACCCACTAAGTATACACTGGTGCTACCCACTAAGTATACACTGGTGCTACCCACTAAGTATACACTGGTGCTACCCACTAAGTATATACTGGTGCTACCCACTAAGTATACACTGGTGCTACCCACTAAGTATACACTTGTGCTACCCCCTAAGTATACACTGGTGCTTCCCACTAAGTATACACTAGTGCTACCCACTAAGCATACACTGGTGCTACCCACTAAGTATACACTGGTGCTACCCTCTAAGTATACACTGGTGCTTCCCACTAAGTATACACTGGTGCTACCCACTAAGTATACACTAGTGCTACCCACTAAGTATACACTGGTGCTACCCACTAAGCATACACTGGTGCTACCCACTAACTATACACTGGTGCTACCCTCTAAGTATACACTGGTGCTTCCCACTAAGTATACACTTGTGCTACCCACTAAGTATACACTGGTGCTACCCACTAAGTATACACTGGTGCTACCCACTAAATATACACTGGTGCTACCCACTGAGTATACACTAGTGCTACTCACTAAGTATACACTGGTGCTACCCACTAAGTATACACTGGTGCTACCCACTAAGTATACACTGGTGCTACCCACTAAGTATACACTGGTGCTACCCACTAAGTATACACTGGTGCTACCCACTAAGTATACACTAGTGGTCTCTGCCTGACACACCCACTACAGACTCGTATTAAAATGTACCAAGAATATTGCCTATTAATTATATCTGATTTGAGTCTCCTTATTGGTACATGTTCTTTGTGGACCAGAGAAAGGAAATGGTCATTAGATAGCTAGGTCACAAAGGTCAAATTAATTTTTTTGTTTACCTGTTGTTTTCACTCTCCTTGCATCCCCTGGTGTACGTCTCAGTGGGCGTCTTGTCACTATTATCTTATTAATAATGAAGATGGAAATATTCATGCAAATCTCAGATTTGCATGAATTTGTATATGAGAGAAAATGTGATCTGAAAATGCAGATTTAAGTTTTATGAATCCTGGAATGAGTGTGTATGTGAGTGCGTACGTTCACAAACTTAAACACTCACACTCACACAGTAACACACACACACACTCACACAGTAACACTCACACAGTAACACTCACAAACACACACAGTAACACTCACACACTCACACACACTCACACACACAGTAACACTCACACACACACAGTAACACTCACACACACTCACACACACAGTAACACTCACACACACACAGTAACACTCACACACACTCACACACACACAGTAACACTCACACACACTCACACTCACACAGTAACACTCACACACACTCACACTCACACAGTAACACTCACACACACACACACACACACAGTAACACTCACACACTCACACATGTTGGACGTGGTGCTGGAAAACCTCATGCACCAACATGTTAAGGACACTACCAGAGTGAGAGGGGAGGATGAACCAGCAAGATTGGACCTTGTGTTCACCCTGGGCAGCTCAGTTATTGAGGACATCAAGTATGAGAGTCCCCTAGGAGCTAGCGACCACGTGGTTCTGCGCTTTGAATACATAGTAGAGCTGCAAGTGGAGAGAATAACAGGAGTTGAATGGGAAAAGCCTGACTATAAAAGAGGGGACCACATAGGGTTGAAGAACTTCCTGCGGGAGGTCCAGTGGGACAGAGAACTGGCAGGAAAGCCAGTAAATGAAATGATGGAATATGTAACAACAAAATGCAAGGAGGCAGTGGAAAGGTTAATTCCCAAGGGCAACAGTAACAACGGGAAGACCAGAACGAACCCCTGGTTTACCCGACGGTGTAAGGAGGCAAAAACAAAGTGCAATAGAGAATGGAGAAAGTACAGAAGGCAGAGAACACACGAAAATAGGGAGATCAGTCGCAGAGCCAGGAATGAGTACGCACAGGTAAGGAGGGAGGCCCAGCGACAGTATGAAAATGACATAGCATCGAGAATCAAGACTGACCCGAAACTGTTGTATAGCAACATCAGGAGGAAGACAACAGTCAAAGACCAGGTGATCAGATTAAGGACAGAAGGTGGAGAACTCACAAGAAATGATCAGGAGGTATGTGATGAGCTGAACAGGAGATTTAAGGAAGTTTTTACAGTAGAGACAGGAAGGGCTGTGGGAAGACAGCACAGAAGGGAACATCAAGAGGGAATATACCAACAAGTGTTGGATGACATACGAACAACTGAGGAGGAGGTGAAGAAGCTCTTAAGTGACCTTGACACCTCAAAGGCGATGGGACTGGACAACATCTCCCCATGGGTCCTTAGAGAAGGAGCAGAGATGCTGTGCGTGCCTCTAACCACAATCTTCAACACATCCCTTGAAACTGGGCAACTACCTGAGAAATGGAAGACAGCTAATGTAGTCCCCATATTTAAGAAAGGAAACAGAAACGAGGCACTAAACTACAGACCTGTGTCTCTGACATGTATTGTGTGCAAAGTCATGGAGAAGATTATCAGGAGGAGAGTGGTCTAACACCTGGAAAGGAACAAGATTATAAATGAAAACCAGCATGGGTTCATGGAAGGCAAATCTTGTATCACAAACCTCCTGGAGTTTTATGACAAGGTAACAGAAGTAAGACACGAGAGAGAGGGGTGGGTAGATTGCGTTTTCCTAGACTGCAGGAAGGCCTTTGACACAGTTCCCCACAAGAGATTAGTGAAGAAGCTGGAGGATCAGGCGCACGTAAAAGGGAGGGCACTGCAATGGATAAGGGAATACCTGACAGGGAGGCAGCAACGAGTCATGGTACGTGAAGAGGTATCACAGTGGGCGCCTGTTACGAGCGGGGTCCCACAGGGGTCAGTTCTAGGACCAGTGCTATTTTTGATATATGTGAACGACATGATGGAAGGAATAGACTCTGAAGTGTCCCTGTTCGCAGATGACGTGAAGTTGATGAGAAGAATTAAATCGGACGAGGATGAGGCAGGACTGCAAAGAGACCTGGACAGGCTGGACATGTGGTCCAGCAACTGACTTCTCGAATTCAATCCAGCCAAATGCAAAGTCATGAAGATTGGGGAGGGGCAAAGAAGACCGCAGACAGGGAGAAAGACCTTGGGGTGACCATAACACCGAGCACATCACCGGAGGCACACATCAACCAAATAACCGCTGCAGCATACGGGCGCCTGGCAAACCTGAGAATAGCGTTCCGATACCTTAATAAGGAATCGTTCAAGACACTGTACACTGTGTATGTTAGGCCCATACTGGAGTATGCAGCACCAGTCTGGAACCCACACCTGGTCAAGCAATTCAAGAAGTTAGAGAAAGTACAAAGGTTTGCAACAAGGCTAGTCCCAGAGCTCAAGGGAATGTCGTACGAGGAAAGGTTAAGGGAAATCGGACTGACGACACTGGAGGACAGAAGGGTCAGGGGAGACATGATAACGACATACAAGATACTGCGGGGAATAGACAAGGTGGACAGAGATAGGATGTTCCAGAGAGGGGACACAGGGACAAGGGGTCACAAATGGAAGCTGAAGACTCAGACGAGTCACAGGGACGTTAGGAAGTATTTCTTCAGTCATAGAGTTGTCAGCAAGTGGAATAGCCTAGCAAGTGAAGTAGTGGAGGCAGGAACCATACATAGTTTTAAGAAGAGGTATGACAAAGCTCAGGAAGCAGAGAGAGAGAGGATCCAGTAGCGATCAGTGAAGAGGCGGGGCCAGGAACCGGGTCTCGACCCCTGCAACCACAATTATGTGAGTACAATTAGGTGAGTACACAAACACACACAGTAACACTCACACACACTCACACTCGCACAGTAACACTCACACAGTAACACTGACACACACTCACACTCACACAGTAACACTAACACACACTCACACACACACAGTAACACTGACACACACTCACACACACACAGTAACACTCACACACACTCACATACACACAGTAACACACACACACTCACACTCACACAGTAACACTGACACACACTCACACACACACAGTAACACTGACACACACTCACACACACACAGTAACACTCACACACACTCACACACACACAGTAACACTCACACACACTCACACACACACAGTAACACTGACACACAGTCACACACACACAGTAACACTGACACACACTCACACACACACACAGTAACACTCACACACACTCACACACACACAGTAACACTCACACACACACACACACAGTAACACTCACACACATGCAGTACTAAACTACAGACCAGTGTCACTGACATGAATGTTATGAAAAGTCATGGAGAAGATTATCAGAAGAATGGCGTTACGCTTAAAAAGGAATGAACCTATACACGATAACCGGCACAGTTTCAGGGAAGGGATGTCCTGTGTCACAAACTTACTAGAGTTTTACGACAAGGTAAAAGAAGTATGACAGGAGAGAGAGAGAGAGAGGGGTGTGTACACTGCATTTTCTTGGACTGTAAGGAGGCTGTTGACACAGTTCCGCACAAGAGATTAGTGCACAAACTAGAGGAGCAGGCAAGAATAACAGGAAAGGCAGTGAGCACCTGACCGGAAATAAACAACGAGTCATGGTACGTGACGAGGTGTCAGAATGGGCTCATGTGACGAAAGGAGCTCCACAAGTGTCAGTCCTAGGGCCGGTGTTGTTTCTGGAAGGGATAGATTCAGAGGTGTCTCTGTTTACAGACAATGTGAAGCTAATGCGGAGAATTCAAGTGGAGGAGGATCAGGTAGGACTACAAAGGGATCTTTACAGGCTGCAAAACTGGTCCAACAATTGGCACCTGGAGTTTAACCCCACCAAGTGCAAAGTCATGAAGCTGGGGGAGGTTCAAAAAAGACCGTAGACGGAGTATATGCTAGATGGCCAAAGGCTGTAAACCTCACTGAAGGAAAAGAATCTTGCGGTGAGTATAATACCGAGCACATCTTTTGAGGCGCACATCACCCAAACAACTGCTGCAGCATATGAGCGCCTGCCAAATCTAAGAATAGCGTTTCGACACTTACGGAGTCATTCAAGACACTATACACTGTGCACGTCAGGCCCATACTGGAGTGTGCAGTACCAGTTGAAATCCAAACCTGGTCAAGCACTTCAAAAAATTAGAGAAAGTGCAGAGAAAGTGCAGAGAAAGTAGCATGTCCTATGACGAAAGATTAAGGAAAATCAACCTGACGACAGTGGAGGACAGAAGACAAAGGGATACCATGATAACGACATATAAAATACTGAGAGGAATTCAAAAGGTGGATAGGGACAGAATGTTCCAGGGATGGGACACAGCAACAGAAGGTCACAACTGGAAATTGAAGTATTTCTTCAATCAATGAGTTGTCAGGAAGTGGAACAATCTTGAGAGTGATGTAGTGGAGGCAGGATCCATACATTGCTTTAAGAAGAGGTACGATAAAGCTCTTGGAGCATGGAGAGAGTGGAGCTAATAGCGACCAGTGAAGAAGCGGGGCCAGGAGTTGTGCATCTTTCCCTGCAACTACAAATAAGTGAGTACATGTAGGTGAGTACTCACGCGCACATACACACACACACACACTCACACACACACACACACACATACACACACACATACACACACACATACACATACACACACACACACACACACACACACACACACACACGCATACACATACACACACACACACACACACACACACACACACACACACACACACACACACACGCAGAGATATTGTGTGAGCCATTAACAAAGATCTTCAACACATCATTTGAAACTGGGCAACTCCCTGAGGTATGGAAAATGGCAAATGTAGTCCCAATTTTTAAAAAGGGAGACAGACATGAGGCACTAAACTACAGACCTGTATCTCTAACGTGTATAGTATGCAAGGTCATGGAGAAGATCATCAGGAGGAGAGTGGTGGGGCACCTGGAAAGAAACAAGTGTATAATTGACAACCAGCACGGTTTCAGGGAAGGAAAATCCTGTGTCACAAACCTACTAGAGTTTTATGACAAGGTGACAGAAGTAAGACAAGAGAGAGAGGGGTGGATCGACTGCGTATTTTTGGACTGCAAGAAGGCTTTCGACACAGTTCCTCACAAGAGGTTACTGCAAAAGTTAGAGGACCAGGCACACATAACAGGAAAGGCACTGCAATGGATCAGAGAATATCTGACAGGGAGGAAACAACGAGTCATGGTACGCGACGAGGTGTCAGAGTGGGCGCCTGTGACAAGCGGGGTTCCACAGGGGTCAGTCCTAGGACCTGTGCTGTTCTTGGTATACGTGAACGACATAACGGAAGGGATAGACTCAGAAGTGTCCTTGTTTGCAGACGATGTGAAGTTAATGAGAAGAATCGAATCGGACGAGGATCAGGCAGGACTACAAAGAGATCTGGACAGGCTACAAGCCTGGTCCAGCAACTGGCTCCTAGAATTTAACCCTGCCAAATGCAAAGTCATGAAGATTGGGGAAGGGCAAAGAAGACCGCAGACACAATATAGTTTAGATGGCCAAAGACTGCAAACCTCACTAAAGGAAAAAGATCTGGGGGTGAGTATAACACCGAGCATATCTCCTGAGGCGCACATCAATCAGATAACTGCTGCAGCATACGGGCGCCTGGCAAACCTACGGATAGCGTTCCGATACCTCAGTAAGGATTCGTTTAAGACTCTGTACACCATCTACGTCAGGCCCATACTGGAGTATGCAGCACCAGTTTGGAATCCACACCTAGTCAAGCACGTCAAGAAATTAGAGAAAGTGCAAAGGTTTGCAACAAGACTAGTCCCAGAGCTACGGGGATTGTCCTATGAAGAAAGGTTGAGGGAAATCGGCCTGACGACACTGGAGGCCAGGAGGGTCAGGGGAGACATGATAACGACATATAAAATACTGCGCGGAATAGACGAGGTGGACAAAGACAGGATGTTCCAGAGATGGGACACAGACACAAGAGGTCACAATTGGAAGTTGAAGACTCAGATGAATCAAAGGGATGTTAGGAAGTATTTCTTCAGTCATAGAGTAGTCAGGCCATGGAATAGCCTAGAAAGTGATGTGGTGGAGGAAGGAACCATACATAGTTTTAAGGCGAGGTATGATAGAGCTCATGGGGCAGGGAGAGTGAGGACCTAGTAGCAATCAGCGAAGAGGCGGGGCCAGGAGCTGTGACTCGACCCCTGCAACCACAAATAGGTGAGTACAAATAGGTGAGTACACACATACACACACACATACACATACACACACACACACACACACACACACACACACACACACACACACACACACACACACGCTCATGGAGCAAGTAAGTAAGAAGTAAGTAAGTTTATTCAGATATACACAAATACAGTTACTCAGATTATCATACACAGCAGCAGATGTGTAGAGAACCTGGGATACCCATAAAAGTCAGACAAGGTGACTTATTTCCAATGGGGTCCTTTTAATACAATATTATTATACTATAAAGGATATAATATCTTATTATTATACTATAAGAGATATACTAGTAATAAGGTAAAATAAGTTATTTATATTTACTTGTGTGTTAGCTAAAAAAATAAAAAATCATTCTCTTCTCTTTCTGTCGCTACATTCATTAGGAATCTTTTGTCACTCTTCTTGAACTGGTTCATGCTATGACTGGCTTTGACATGTGCAGGCAGACTGTTCCATTCCTTTATTGCTGTACAATAAAAGGTGTTTGAAACCTGGCCACTGACTGTGGCTACTACAAAGTTGTGTTCTCTCCCCCTGGTACTATGATTGCTCCGGTTCTCGACCTTGACAAAATTGACACCAAGATATTTTGGACACTGTTTGTGAATAATTTTATAAACTTGACTTAACTTCAGTTGTTTTACTCTATCTTCAATATTCAGTATATCCAATTGTTGTAATTCATCCAGGCTTACATGTTCTCTTGGACCCAGGCCTACATGTTCTCTTGGACCCAAGCTTACATGTTCTCTTGGACCCAGGCCTACATGTTCTCTTGGACCCAAGCTTACATGTTCTCTTGGACCCAGGCCTACATGTTCTCTTGGACCCAAGCCTACATGGTCTCTTGAACCCAGGCTTACATGTTCTCTTGGACCTAGGCCTACATGTTCTCTTGGACCCAGGTCCAGGATGAATCTTACCATTTTGTTCTGGATGATTTGCAGTTTATCTTTCAGTTTTTTTGTCAAGGCAGAGTACCATGAAAAGCAAGCGTAATCCATATGACACTGTATAAGGGCTAGACATAGGGTCCTGCGAGTCTCAGTAGGTAGACACTGTGCTTGTCTGTAGAGGAATTTCAGTCTGGCATTCGCTTTCCTTACTACACTGTTCCCGATCAGCTCTCCTGACATGCTGACATACTGAGGAAACTGAAGTGATGGGCTCCCCATTACATCGGACATTAATATTATTTACCCTTCTCAGTTTATGTTTCGTGCCAAAGAGAATGGCTTCAGTTTTCCCGAGGTGTAACGATAGTTTGTTGTCTACTAACCATTTGCTGCAGGACTCCAGTTCCTGTGTTATTACATTAGCTATATCTTGTGGGCCTTTACCTGACACTAACAGAGCACTGTCATCCGCATACAGTAGGAATTTGCATTTGACACTGATGGGCATATCATTTACATAACATAAGAATAATAAGGGACTCAGAATACTACGATGGGGAACTCCACAGTCTATCGGCAGGGGTTCTGATTCTGTTTTGTTGATTTTGACAATTTGTTTCCTGTTGCTAAGATAGGATTTAAACCAGTCTATGGAAACTATGTCGACAGCTTGAAGTTTATTACATAGTATATTGTGGTTGACAGTATCGAAGGCCTTTTGCAAGTCTAAGGTTACCGTTCCAATGAGGTTGCCTATCGACATTTCAGTTCTCATGTAATCCATCAGATTAATTAGGGAGGTGTCGGTTGAGCAAGAGCTCCTGAAGCCTGATTGGTAACAGTGAAGAATGTTGTTTTCATTAAGATACTTAACTACTTGACAGTACAGACCTAGTATTTTTCTTGAAGATAGGAGCAACTCTGGCCTTCTTGATCCCCTCTGGTACGGTATTAGTGGTGATGGACAAATTTATTATGTGAGCAATGAGGATTGGCAATTCAGAGGCATCATATTTTAGAAGCTTAGACGGGATGTTATCCGGGCCTGTGCTCTTAGTTGGGTTTAACCTGCTTAGTTCTTTTTGAATAAAGTCATGAGATACACTTACTAGCTGACAACTGTTTGGGGTTATCCCTTTATTGGTATAGTATGTTTGAAACTTATCAGAGTCTGTGTAAAAGGTATTTGATGCAGCTGGTAGTTTACTTACTAGTGTTGATGCAACAGATGTGTAGTAGGAATTAAAACAATTTGCCACTCTAGATATTTCGTGGCATACCTCGTTATCGATAGTGAGTACTATGTTAGACCTATCTACGGGTTTATGGCTATACCCCAACTGTTTTAGTTGTTGCCAGAACTTTCTGGGGTTATTCTTGTGCTCTTCGATTTTTGAGCAATAGTGCCTTGTCTTTGCTCCTTTTATAAGTCTCTGTACTCTGTTCTTCACCTTTGGAATTCATTTAGTGCTGCAATATCCTGTCTGTTTGCTTTAAATCTTTTTAACAACTGATCTCTGAATTTCATATTATCTAATATCTCAGTATTCATCCAGGGTTCAGTTCTTCGTTTAATTCTAACCTCTTTAACTGGTACAATATTATCAAGGATGGTAGTGAACATTGTTTTGAATTTTTCCCAGGCATCGTTTACGTCCGTGCAACTTGTTATCTCTGTCCAGTCACAATTGTGTAGCCTATTTACCAGTGTTTCTTTACTGGAGTTTCTAGTTGACCTCATTTTTATTGTCCTGTGTAGGCCTATCCTTTCCCTAGTGATTTTCCTGGTGCAGTAAATGATGAAATGATCACCAAGACCTGTGGTAATGACGCCTGACTGACTAATGTTCTCAGAGCGGTTACAAAGTATGTGGTCAATTAGGGTGGCTGAGAACTGTGATCCGGGTTGGTGTATTAATTAGTTGAATGTAACCATTTAAATCCAGCAGCCAGTGAAGAGGCGGGGCCAGGAGCTTTGACTCGACTCCTGCAACTACAACTATGTTAGAACTAGGTGAATACACACACACACACACACACACACACACACACATATACACACACACACACACACACACACACACACACACACACACACACACACACACACACACACACACACACACACACACACACACACACACACACACACACACACACACACACACACACATTTGTTGCCTGAATTTATCACCAGTAAATGTAAGGTTAATGAATATTGAGGAATGAGCCAGAAGACAGGCTACAGACCTCACTCACAGAAAACAGACCTGGAGGTGAGCATAGCGCCTAGCATATCACCAGAAACTGACATCAAGCAAATAACCTCAGCAGCAAATGCCCATCCGGGAAATCTTAAAGTAGCCTTCAGGAATCACAACAGTCATTCCGGGCCCATTATAAAAACATACTTCATGGTCATCTTGGAGTATGCAGCACCAGTATGGAACCCACACTTGACAAAGCATGTCAAGTGTGAAAGTGCAAAAGTTTGCAAAAGTAGGAGAGGCTAACGGTATTTAACATAACGACCTTGGAGGTCGGAAGAACCACTATGATAAGATATTAACATACAAAATACTGAGGGGTAAGTGATGGGGTAGAGAGGGATAGTCTGATTGAGAGGTAAAAAAAAAAAAGCAAGTACTAGGGAAAAATAGCTGGAAGTTAAAGACACAGATGCGGCATTGATTTCAGTTTTTCTTCAACACAAATAATCCTCGAGATAAGACAGATCTTAGCCTTTTACATGCAAAGTCAGTAACCTTTAATAAGGGATATTTCATTTTCTTGTTCGATTTGCACTGATTCTAAAATGCTGATTACGTATCGAAAATATGTTGAAACGTAAAGAATTTACTCTGAGAGAGTGTATTAAAATTTTTGCTCCTATACGACTTTTTCTATATTCTTAGTCTATATTTTAACACTATAGATTTAATGCTAATAGGGAAATTAATATATTGTGACTTTTAAACCTATAAAACTAGAGTGAAAATAAATGTGCATTTGAATTTGTAAATGGTCCAAGTCGGACCGAAACATCGTCGTAAGCTCCTCTCTCCTATGTGCCGGTTATTTGTGTATTGTTTCAGTCACGTTATTGTACCTTTTCGTTATTTATTTAGTTGTTTAGGGACTCAAAACCCAGAGTTAAAGTTTTTTTTAATAAACTTTAATATTAGTTGAAATCATGCATAAATAAATATTTTGAAATATACCTATTATTTCATTAATTCCTCTATGGGAATAATTTTCTCTAAGCATTATACAGTAAACCGTCGATTAAGACGCGATCTTTAATAACATTTTCATTATAAAACTACTGAAAAATTGCGGCATATTTTTCAATCATCATTCCGTGAAATTATTCTATGAGAGTGCAGCTTCAGGGAAAATATTTGGAGTGCCGCTAGGCTGGACCTCGGGATCTTACCCGTCCGTCTAGTGGACTCACCGGCAGCCATCATGTGGGTCTTGACAAGGGAATATGTAAGTTTATTTAGGTACAGGTACACATCAATGTGAAATTGGTGGACAATACCGACATGTTGATATGTAAGACATATGTGCAACAGTTAGGTATCTTTATTCCAAAACGTTTCGCCTACACAGTAGGCTTCAGAGTTCGGGAAGACATAGTGATGCGAAGACGATGTAATAAGTCATCACCTTTCAAGACTTAGTTTTGAGGTGGTCAGTCCCTCAATCTGGAGAACAGTTTTGCTCCATAGTTTGGAACAATGTGTAGTTGAAACGACAGTATACAGACTTATATACCGTCAAAAGGTGAAACGTAGTCCACTAGTAGAAGAAAGAAGGCAATCATTGAGAGGTCAGGTCCCTTACAAAATCATCCCATTTCACTTGAAAAAGTTGTTTTCTATACAAGAAATCGTTGTGCTGCAACAAAACTCTTCTCATGTACCCGACTAAAGAAACCTACTGTGTAGGCGAAATGTTTTCGAAATAAAGATACCTAACTGTGGCACATGTGTCTTACTTAACAGATACACATAAATGCAATTATCATAAGTAACACATGTGTAAATTAACTAGGATTACCCAAAAAAAAGTCAGACAATGTGACTTATTTCCATCTGGGTGCTTGTTGTATCTTATTATTTAAAGCCTAGATGTATAATACAGTAAAAAGAGATAAGTAACCTAACTGTGTGAAAATCATTTACAGTAAAAGGACGTTCAATAGAACAAAGCGAACTGAGTTATTTAAATGAATATTAAATAGAGAGGATTAGCTTACAATAACAGATACAGGAGTTAACTGTACAAGATATAAACCATACCACGGGCGGGATTTGAACCCGCGGTCAGAGAGTCTCAAAACTCCAGACCGTCACGTTAACCACTGGGCCACATGTACAAGATATCGCTCTCCTCCCTTTCTGTAGCTGTCTTCCTGAACTGGCTCGTGCTAGGACGGATTTGACATGTGCAGGCAATCCGTTCCACTCCTTCATTGCTGTACAATAAATGGAGTTTGACGCTTGGCTACCTGCTGTAGGTACTGCAAAACTGTGTTCACTTTCCCTAATACCATACTGGTGTTGGTTTCTAACCATGACAGACTTGGCAGCAAGATATTCCAGACACTGCTTGAGCAATTTTATAAATATGATTTAACTTTCGTTGCTTTACTGTTTTCAACATTCAGCATATCCAGTTGTTGTAATTCATCCTGGCCTACATACTCTCTTGGACCCAGGTACGGGATGAATCTTACCATTTTGTTCTGGGTGATTTGTAGTCTAGCTCTCATTTTCTGTTACAGAAGAGTACCATGAAGAACAAGAATAATCTGTATGACTCAAGGTCTGCGGCCTTCATTAGGTAGACACTCTGCCTGTCTATTGAGAAACTGCAGCCTGTTTACTATCAATTCTCCTGACATGCTTGGGTCAAAGGATATTTCCAGATATTTCACTGAAAGATACTGAAACGATGGGTTCCCTGTTACACTGGACGTTATAAGTATTTACCTTTTTCAGTTTATTTTTCGTGTCAAAAAATATGGCTTTTGTTTTCCCGAGGTGTGGCAATGGTTTGTTGTCTACTAACCATTTGCTTCAGGACTCTAATTCTATTGATAGTACATTAAGCTATATCTAACAGTGCACTGTCGTCCGCATACAGCAGAAGCTTACACTTGACACTGATGGGTATGTCATTCACATAACATAAAAATAGTAAGGGACCCAGAATACTACCTTGGGGAACCCGACATGCTATCGGCAAGGGTTCTGATTCTGTATTATTGATTTTGACAATTCGTTTCCGCTTGCTCAGGTAGGACTTCAACCATTACGCAGATAGCTTGCAATTTCTTATAACATATATTATGGTTTACTGTATCGAATGCAAGTCTAGGATCACCATACCTATGAGATTCCCTAACGACATTTGAGTTTTCATGTAGTCCATCAGATTAATTAGGGAGGTATCGGTCGAATCCTGATTGGTAACTATTGAGAATGTTTTTATCATTATTTTACTTGACAAAACATCACTTTCTCTAGAATTTTGGACATCACACTCAGTATACTAATAGGCCGATAGTTGCATACGTCAGCCCTACTATTTTTCTTGAAGATGGAAATAACTCTGGCCTCTTTGAACCCCTCTAGTACGGTATTGGTGGTGATGAGCAAATTAATTACGTGCGAAATAGGAACTGGCAATTCAGAGTCACAGTTTTTTTAGGAATTTGAATGGGATGTTATCTGGACCGGTGCTTTCAGTTGGGTTTAACTTCCTTCACTGCTTTCCCCTTACCACTTCTCACTTCTCAGTGGTCGGTACATACATGCCCCGTAGGATTCTCAGATCTGGGAAGAGTTGTGGCTTAAAGTGACGAATACTTCCACAGGATTTTCCCTCGCTTGAGGTAATGGCTTTGAAGATATGTAGAGAGATGCTGTGAGTGAGCTCTTAGAAGATGAAGAAGACAGAAATCCAGAGGAAATGTTGGCAGAACTCAGTGCACAGATACAAGGGAGGCAGATAACAGAGGACGATGAGGAAGAACCTGAAGAAAAGCAGTTAACGTTGCAACAATTAAGTGAGCAGTTAGCTCCATGTTGATGCTGAACTAGCAGACTTTCACTGAAGAGGACGCTGACAAATCTAGAAGCACTGCTCTGAAACGGGGTCGACAGCAGCTGATGATGCTTTACCATAAGCTGTATTCAGTACTCATCCAATTGTGGTTGCAGGGGTCGAGTCATAGCTCCTGGCTCCGCATAAAGAGACCAAAGACACATTACAATTTTTTTTTACATCTCAAGTAAAATCATCAACTTTAGAACCAAAGCCTCAACTGTTCGCCTCAGCTGACAATCTACCATCATCCACCTCAGTCGAGTCACAGCATTCGTCTACTCTGTTCAGAATCATCGACATACACTAGCTACCACAATTTAAGGTAAGAAATATTATTTGTTACATTTATAATCTTTGCTAACGCATTAAATATAATAAATCTCGACAACCATTTATAATTACATTGTTATGTATTTGTGATAGGTACGCCTTTAGAAAATGGTGACTAAAAGCCTAATAAATGCTTGACTCTGACCTTTTATCCTGCTCATTGTATTCAATCCTCCTCTAACACCATCCAGGTCTTCGCCTTCTACCCTCTTTTGATCCCATTCAACTCCTTTATAAAACAAACTTATAAGATTTATCTTTTCTCTCTTTTCCTCTTTTTTATCTTCCTTCTTGCATGAGAAATACCTTTAATGCCCCTCACTAATTCTATCTTTAAATAAATATATAAAACATGAAAACATATGATTAAAAATTTATGCAACCCGAAGACCATAACACAACCCACCAGGGTCCGCCTCAGGAAAGATCTCCCAGACCGTGCCTCCTTGACTCCAAGACATGATCCAGACAGTGCTTCCTACACTTCAAGACAAGATGTCTTAGACAGTGCTTCCTACACTCCAAGAAAAGGTCTCCTGGACAGTGCTTCCTGCACTCCAAGGCAAGATCTCCTAGACCGTGCTTCCTACACTCAAAGACAAGATATAGGCAGTATTTCCTACACTCCAAGACAAGATCTCCTAGACAGTACCTCCTACACTCCAAGACAAGATGTCCTAGACAGTGCCTCCTACACTCTAAGACAAGATCTCCTAGACCGTGCTTCCTACACTCCAAGACAAGATCTAGACAGTGTTTCCTACACTCCAAGACAAGATCTCCTAGAACGTGCCTACCTACACTCCAAGACAAGATCTAGACAGTGTTTCCTACACTCCAAGACAAGATCTAGACAGTGTTTCCTACACTCCAAGACAAGATCTAGACAGTGTTTCCTACACTCCAAGACAAGATCTAGACAGTGTTTCCTACACTCCAAGACAAGATCTCCTAGAACGTGCCTCCCTACACTCCAAGACAAGATCTAGACAGTTTCCTACACTCCAAGTCAAGATCTCCTAGAACGTGCCTCCCTACACTCCAAGACAAGATCTAGACAGTGTTTCCTACACTCCAAGACAAGATCTCCTAGAACGTGCCTCCCTACACTCCAAGACAAGATCTAGACAGTGTTTCCTACACTCCAAGACAAGATCTCCTAGAACGTGCCTCCCTACACTCCAAGACAAGATCTCCTAGAACGTGCCTCCCTACACTCCAAGACAAGATCTCCTAGAACGTGCCTCCCTACACTCCAAGACAAGATCTAGACAGTGCCTCCCTGTTTTCAAGAGATGATAGAAATTCAAAAGCTAAATAGTTGTTTCCCTTGTTCACCCCCAATCTAGAATTTTTTATAACAAGTTCTTTACATATACAGAGAATTATATTTCTCTGAATCCATATGCAGTGAGAGATATACACACTGAATCTGTGTCTTGGCTTCAGATATACACCTCTGTGTTCGCATCGCTATTGGGCCGTGCGGACGTGCTGCGCAGTAGCTCCTGATTGAGTTGGCTTTTGCGCAGTGTTGACGTGTACTTGGCTCTGTGAAGACCTGTTTGCGCGCTCTCTAGAATTGAAGCAAGATGCCCTCCATCGAGCAACTTTACCAACAGCTTAAGGAAGAATTGAGGTTGGCGAATATGGAAATTCGGCGACTGACCGAGGAAAACAAGAAGATTCGTAGCAGTCCTCCTGTTTTGAGTCCTCAGGTCAAGAAGGGAAACTGGTCAGTGGCTGGACAGCAGGGAAAGAAGTTGACGATCAAGAAGATGAATGGAAAGGTAGAAACGATGAAGAAGAAAGAGACTGCCGTGGAAACTGTTGTGGAAACATCCAATACATTCTCAGTGCTACCCGACGAATGTGAGTCGACTACTGGGAACGAGACGACGAAAGACATTAAGGAAGGTAAGAATATTGTTGTTGTTGGGGATAGCCAAGTTAGGTATATGGATAGGGCGTTCTGCTTGAAGGACAGGAGTAGGAGACAGAGAGTTTGCTTTCCTGGGGCTGGGATGGAGGATATTGTTAGCCGTCTGGATGACATCATGAAAGGTAATGGGAGCAATCCTATTATCTGTCTCAGTGCTGGAGGCAACGATGTTGGCAGACGTAGGAGTGAGGACCTGATTAGCAGGTATAGGTCAGCAATAGAAATAATTAGAAGTAAGGGTGGGAACCCTCTCATATGTGGTATTTTGCCAAGGAGGGGAGTTGGAAATGAATGGTTGTCCAGGGCAATTGGTGTCAATTGCTGGCTGGACAAATACTGTAAGGAAAATGCAGTAACATTCATTGACAACTGGGACCTCTTCTATGGCAGAAATGACATGTTTGCTAGGGATGGGGTTCACTTATCTAGGTGTGGGGTGGGAGCACTGGCAACTGCAGTGGAGGGAGCAGTTAGGACTTTAAACTAGGAATAGTTAGTGGTATGGGTTTTGGCAGGAAAGCAGTGAAGTCCCAGTGTAGTAATATTACGAGTTCTAGGGGAACTAGTAATAATAAGAACGAGATAGATATTGAAAAGCCAGGGACCTTGGGTGATAAGGACAGTAATAGGTTTAGTAGAAAAATAGAAATGAGCAGGAAGGGTAAAGAGAAAGGAGAGTCTTTCAATGTTTATTATGCTAATTGCCGTAGTGCTAGGAATAAGATGGACGAGTTGAGATTAGTTGCTAGTGTAGGTAACATTGATGTATTTGCCTTAACTGAGACGTGGTTTAATTCAAAAAGTCGGGACATGCCTGCGGAATGTCATATTCAGGGTTTTAAATTGTTCCAAGAAGATAGAAGTATTGGGAGGGGGGGTGGGGTGGCATTGTATGTCCGAGATCGCTTGAACTGTTGCATAAAAACGGGTATTAAGTCTGAAGTAACACATACAGAGTCTGTTTGGATAGAATTTTCAGAGGGGCATGAAAAACTGATTTTAGGAGTGATATACCGTCCCCCAAACTTAGATAGGGACCAAGGGAAACTACTATGGGAGGAAATTGTTAAGGCCACAAGGCACGATAATGTAGTAATTCTAGGAGACTTTAACTTTAGTCATGTTGATTGGAATTTCTTGACTGGGAATTTAGAATCATACGACTTCTTAGAAGTATTTCAGGATTGTTTTTTGAAGCAGTTTGTGACAGAACCTACAAGGGGAAATAACCTGCTTGACTTAGTTATGGCAAACAATGAATCCCTTGTTAATAATTTAGAAATTTCTGAGGAACTGGGTGCTAGCGACCACAAATCAATTACATTTAGCATTGAATGGAAGTACGTTAGTAGCGATAACTCAGTAACAGTCCCAGATTTTCGCTTAGCAGATTACGATGGGCTTAGAGAACACTTATCATCTGTTGACTGGGGTAACGAAGAGAGCTATCAATATGACAGTTTTCTGAACACTATACATGCTGCTCAAAGAGCGTTTATCCCATATAAAGAAATTAGATCAAATAGAAATGACCCAAAATGGATGAATAATAGGCTCAAATATCTACTAGGGCAAAAGAAAGGAATTTATAGGCGTATCAAAAGAGGTGAGGGTCATCTTATGAATCAGTATATTGACATTAAGAGGGACATTAAAAAGGGGACAAGAAAAGCTAAAAGGGACTATGAAATTAAAGTTGCTAGGGATTCTAAAACTAACCCAAAAAGTTTTTTCCAGGTCTATAGAACAAAAGTTAGAGATAAGATAGGTCCCCTTAAAAATAACTATGGGCACCTTACTGACAAAGAGAATGAAATGTGCTTGATTTTAAATAATTATTTTCTCTCAGTTTTTACACAGGAAGACACTAACAATATTCCAGTAATTAATTTTTACAGTGGGCTAGAAGAAGATAAATTATGTAACATCACAGTCACTAGTGAGATGGTTGTGAGGCAGATAGACAGACTGAAGCAAAATAAGTCGCCAGGTCCTGATGAGGTTTTTTCAAGGGTTCTTAAGGAATGCAAAATGGAACTCTGTGAACCATTAACTAATATTTTTAATTTATCTCTTCAAACAGGTGTAGTGTCTGATATGTGGAAGATGGCTAATGTAACTCCTATTTTTAAAACAGGGGACAAGTCGTTACCGTCAAATTACCGCCCAATAAGCCTGACCTCAATTGTAGGCAAATTACTAGAGTCAATTATAGCTGAGATTATAAGAAGCCATCTCGATAAGCATAGCTTGATTAATGATACTCAGCATGGATTCACAAGAGGCCGGTCTTGTCTAACTAATTTATTAACTTTCTTCAGTAAAGCTTTTGAGGCTGTTGACCACAATAAAGAATTTGATATTATTTACTTAGATTTTAGTAAGGCTTTTGATAGAGTTCCGCACCATAGACTGTTAAAGAAAGTGGCAGCTCATGGCATTGGGGGAAAAGTGCTCTCGTGGATCGAGTCATGGCTCACTGACAGGAAGCAGAGAGTGTCCATAAATGGGGTTAAATCCGAGTGGGGATCTGTAACAAGTGGCGTTCCACAGGGATCAGTCTTGGGCCCGTTGTTGTTTATAATATATATCAATGATCTTGATGAGGGAATTACTAGTGATATGAGCAAATTCGCCGATGACACAAAGATAGGTAGGATAATTGATTCAAACGTAGATGTTAGGGAACTTCAGGAGGATTTAAACAAACTCTATTCTTGGTCAGAAAAGTGGCAGATGCAGTTCAATGTAGATAAATGCAAGGTTCTGAGGCTTGGGAGTGCCCATAACACTAGTACTTATAAATTAAATGATGTAGAACTTAGCCATACAGATTGCGAGAAGGACTTGGGGGTTATGGTGAGCAGCAACCTTAAACCAAGACAGCAATGCCTAAGCGTACGTAATAAGGCAAATAGATTACTGGGATTTATATCAAGAAGTGTAAGCAACAGAAGTCCAGAGGTCATACTGCAGCTTTATACATCATTAGTAAGGCCTCACCTAGATTATGCAGCTCAGTTCTGGTCTCCGTATTACAAAATGGACATAAATTCGTTAGAAAACATTCAGCGTAGGATGACTAAATTAATACATAGCATCAGAAATCTTCCTTATGAAGAAAGATTGAAGACTCTTAAGTTACATTCACTTGTTAGACGAAGAATGAGGGGAGACCTGATCGAAGTGTATAAGTGGAAGATAGGTATAAATAAAGGGGATATTAATAAGGTCTTGAGGATGTCTCTCCAAGAGAGAACGCGCAGTAATGGATTTAAATTAGGTAAGTTTAGATTTAGAAAGGACATAGGAAAGTATTGGTTTGGAAATAGGGTAGTTGATGAGTGGAACAGTCTACCTAGTTGGGTTATTGAGGCTGGGACTTTGGGTAGTTTCAAATCTAGGTTGGATAAGTACATGAGTGGGAGGGGTTGGATTTGAGTGGGACTTTCACATCAGAGCTTATTTCTTGGGTGGCATTGAAAATTGGGTTGGGCAAATGTTTTGTTAGTGGGATGAATTGTAAAGGACCTGCCTAGTATGGGCCAGCAGGCCTCCTGCAGTGTTCCTCCTTTTCTTATGTTCTTATGTTCTCTCTGTGTATATACAATGAGATATACACCTCTCTGTGTATATACAATGAGATATTCACCTTGCGCTTATTTGCAATGAGATATACACCTCTCGGTTTAAATATCTTGAGATATGCACCTCTCATTGTGTATACTCTGAAATATTTACCTCTTGGTGTATACTCACTGAGATATACACCTCTGGGTGTATATACCCTTACCATATACACCTCTCTGTGCATAAACACTGAGATATACACCTTTTGATGTGTATTTCTGTATGTATGCAATACCTCTTCGCATATGTACCTCTAGAAGTATACACACTGAGATATACACATCACGCAGTATATACACCGTTACATACCTTAACCTGAACTAATATAGCGCTCACCTGCTGACTTATTTTACAACCAAGAATCAACTTATACTCTCGTATCTCCTCCATAACTTGCTGACGGATAAGATCGCCAGCAAACTTGTCGTATTTATCCCTTCCTGCCGTGAATATTAAGCTTTCTTGATTAGTCTATCAAACCTGGTGACCGCCATAACGCCCCCGACCAACGACACAGATAACGAACAAACATGACCAGAGTTTCAGCAGCTAACGGGAGTGACTTCAACTTTGGTGCTGCGTTTCCGAGCGAGTTAATGAAGTCTACCTTCGACAGACATAAACAAAAACAAGAAAAGATATATTAGAACCACCAGGGGAACCGTTCTGAAATTAGGTTCTCACGGAAGGAGAGGCAAGGAGCCGAAGACTAGAGTGTCGTGAAACAGTCTTGTAGAACTTGTTAAAACGGCATGTTGTCTTTCCACAGTGGCTGCGATCGAGGCTTACTGAAAACACGACTACGTCTGCTAACTGCAAGACTTTATGTAGGGGAAAAAGTGATTTAACTACTTTCTTTTTACAAAGAGTGAGGCTTTATTACCCACAGTGGGGTTTTATTACCCAGAGTGGGGCTTTATTACCCACAGTGGGGCTTTATTATCCAGAGTGGGGCTTTATTACCCAGAGTACAGCTTTATTATCCAGAGTGGGGCTTTATTACCCAGAGTGGGGCTTTATTACTCAGAGTGGGGCTTTATTACCCACAGTGGGGCTTTATTACCCACAATGG
Organism: Cherax quadricarinatus; assembly: GCF_038502225.1. NCBI lineage: Eukaryota > Metazoa > Arthropoda > Malacostraca > Decapoda > Parastacidae > Cherax > Cherax quadricarinatus. The sequence continues at coordinate 2,175,785 of NC_091371.1, read as the reverse complement.
GGCTTTATTACCCAGAATGGGGCTTTATTACCCACAGTGGGGCTTTGTTACACACAGTAGAGCTTTATTATCCATAGTGGAGCTTTATTACCCACAGTGGGGCTTTATTACCCACAGTGGGGCTTTATTATCTAGAGTGGGGCTTTATTATCTAGAGTGGGGCTTTATTACCCAGAGTGGGGCTTTATTACCCACAGTAGGGTTTTATTACCCAGAGTGGGGCTTTATTACCCACAGTGGGGCTTTATTACCCAGAGTGGGGCTTTATTACAAACAGTGGTGCTATATTACCCACATTGGGCTTTATTATCCACAGTAGGGCTTTATTACCCAGAGTGGGGCTTTATTACCCAGAGTGGGGCTTTATTACCCAGAGTGGGGCTTTATTACCCACAGTGGGGCTTTATTACCCACAGTGGGGCTTTATTACCCAGAGTGGGGCTTTATTACCCAGAGTGGGGCTTTATTACCTAAAGTGGGGCTTTATTACCCAGAGTGGGGCTTTATTACCCACAGTGGGGCTTTATTACCCACAGTGGGGTGTTATTACCCACAGTGGGTCTTTGTTACCCACAGTGGGACTTTATTACCCATAGTGGAGCTTTATTACCTACAGTGTAACTTTATTATTGACATTGGGGCTTTATTACCCACAGTGAGGCTCTGTTTTTCACAGTGGGGCTTTATTACCCACAGTGAGGCTTTATTACCCACAGTTAGGCTTTATTACCTAGAGTGAGGCTGTATTACCCACAGTGAGGCTTTATTACCTTCAGTGAGGCTTTAATACCCATAGTGAGGCTTTATTATTCACAGTGAGGCTTTATTACTCACAGTGAGGCTTTGTTACCTACAGTGAGCTTTATTACCCAGAGTGAGGCTTTATTACCCACAGTGAGGCTTCATTACCCACAGTGGGGCTTTATTACCTGCAGTGAGGCTTTATTACCCACAGTGAGATTGTATTATTCACATTGGGACTTTATAGCCCATAGTGGGGCTTTGTTTTTCACAGAGGCTTTATTACCCACAGTGAGGCTTTATTACCCACAGTGAGGCTTTATTGCCCTCAGTGAGGCTTTATTACCCACAGTGAGGCTTTATTGTCCTCAGTGAGGTATTATTATCAACAGTTGGGCTTTATTACCCACAGGGAGCTTTATTACCTATAGAGGGGATTTATTAGCCATACTGGGGCTTTATTACCACAGTGGAGCTTTATTACCCACACTGGGGCTTAATTACCTACACTTGGGCTTTAATACCCACAGTGGGGCTTTATTATCCACACTGGGGCTTTATTCCTACAGGGAGCTTTATTACCCACATAGGGGCTTTATCGCCCCCACACTGAAGCTCTATTACGCACAGGGAGCTTTATTACCCACAAAGGGGCTTTATTACCCACAGTGGGACTTAGTTACCCACTGGGATGCTTTATCACTGGCAAAGTGGGCAGATGGACCTTCAAATTTCTAGCCAATCGAAGACAAAGATTAGTAGCAGATATAAATCATTTTTTTCCATGGAGAAAGAAAACAATATAGTGTACAATGAGAACAAATTTCAACTTCTCCGTTATGGAAAACTGGAGGAAATAATAATTATAACTGAGTTTACTACATAATCTAATCACACGATAGAGCGGAAAGGTAATGTGAAAGACCTGGGAGTGGTAATGTCTGAGGATCTCAACTTCAAGGATCACAATAGTGCCACTATCACATTTGCCAGGAACATGATAGGATGGATAATGAGAACATTCAAAATAAGGGATGCTAAGCCAGAGATGATCCTTTTTAAATCACTTGTTCTCTCTAGGCTGGAATATTGTTGTACAGAAACATCTTCATTCAAGGGAGGTGAAATCGCAGATCTAGAGAACAGACAGAGAACTTTTACTGCACATATAAGTTCCGTCAAACACTTTAATTACTGGAAACACTTGAAGTAACTTGACCTGTACTCACTGGAGCATAGGCGAGAGAGATACATCATAATCTATAACTGGAAAATTCTAAACGTACTGTAGTTAGGTAGGTAAGGTTCAGGAAACAGGACAAGTGTTTCATGACGCTGATCTTATGCAGAGGATGACAAGCCATTGGAGCTTTTGGTCACGTGACCGAGAGCTTCCGCTGGCTTACCGGTCCACTCCTTTATGGTCATTGAAGGACTGGTCCTAAATCTGCACACAGAAATCACTCCCTACGAAAGCAAAAGCCTGGGCAACCGGTGAAACATACCCTCAACAAAAAGTAGAGCCGCCATTAGTAGACCAAGAGAAAGCAGAGTAAGTGTCAGGGGTCAAAGACTGTTCAACAGCCTCTCACCATGCAAAAAGGGAATTACCAATAGACCCCTGGCTGCCTTCAGGAGGTAGCTGGACAGATACCTAAAGTCAGTACTTGACCAGCCGGGCTGTGGTACGTACGTTGGACTACGTGCGGCCAGCAATAACAGCCTGATTGATCAGACCCTAATCCGCCGCGAGATCTGGCCAAGGACTGGACCGCCCTCCAGGTGGACTTCAGGTATTACCTACAGTGATGCATCATCATCCACAGTGATGCATCATCACCCACAGTGATGCATCATCATCCACAGTGATGCTTCATCACCCACAGTGATGCATCATCACCCACAGTGATGCATCATCACCCACAGTGATGCATCATCACCCACAGTGATGCATCATCACCCACAGTGATGCATCATCACCCACAGTGATGCATCATCACCCACAGTGATGCATCATCACCCACAGTGATGCATCATCATCCACAGTGATGCATCATCACCCACAGTGATGCATCATCACCCACAGTGATGCATCATCACCCACAGTGATGCATCATCACCCACAGTGATGCTTCATCACCCACAGTGATGCATCATCATCCACAGTGATGCTTCATCACCCACAGTGATGCATCATCATCCACAGTGATGCTTCATCACCCACAGTGATGCATCATCATCCACAGTGATGCATCATCACCCACAGTGATGCTTCATCATCCACAGTGATGCATCATCACCCACAGTGATGCATCATCATCCACAGTGATGCATCATCACCCACAGTGATGCATCATCATCCACAGTGATGCATCATCACCCACAGTGATGCTTCATCATCCACAGTGATGCATCATCATCCACAGTGATGCTTCATCATCCACAGTGATGCTTCATCATCCACAGTGATGCATCATCATCCACAGTGATGCTTCATCATCCACAGTGATGCTTCATCATCCACAGTGATGCATCATCACCCACAGTGATGCTTCATCATCCACAGTGATGCTTCATCATCCACAGTGATGCTTCATCATCCACAGTGATGCTTCATCATCCACAGTGATGCTTCATCATCCACAGTGATGCATCATCATCCACAGTGATGCATCATCATCCACAGTGATGCATCATCATCCACAGTGATGCATCATCATCCACAGTGATGCATCATCATCCACAGTGATGCATCATCATCCACAGTGATGCATCATCATCCACAGTGATGCATCATCACCCACAGTGATGCTTCATCATCCACAGTGATGCATCATCATCCACAGTGATGCATCATCACCCACAGTGATGCATCATCACCCACAGTGATGCTTCATCATCCACAGTGATGCATCATCATCCACAGTGATGCATCATCACCCACAGTGATGCATCATCACCCACAGTGATGCTTCATCACCCACAGTGATGCATCATCACCCACAGTGATGCATCATCACCCACAGTGATGCATCATCATCCACAGTGATGCTTCATCATCCACAGTGATGCATCATCATCCACAGTGATGCATCATCATCCACAGTGATGCATCATCACCCACAGTGATGCATCATCATCCACAGTGATGCATCATCACCCACAGTGATGCATCATCATCCACAGTGATGCATCATCACCCACAGTGATGCATCATCACCCACAGTGATGCATCATCATCCACAGTGATGCTTCATCATCCACAGTGATGCATCATCATCCACAGTGATGCATCATCACCCACAGTGATGCATCATCATCCACAGTGATGCTTCATCATCCACAGTGATGCATCATCATCCACAGTGATGCATCATCATCCACAGTGATGCTTCATCATCCACAGTGATGCTTCATCATCCACAGTGATGCTTCATCATCCACAGTGATGCTTCATCATCCACAGTGATGCTTCATCATCCACAGTGATGCTTCATCATCCACAGTGATGCTTCATCATCCACAGTGATGCATCATCATCCACAGTGATGCATCATCATCCACAGTGATGCATCATCATCCACAGTGATGCATCATCACCCACAGTGATGCATCATCATCCACAGTGATGCATCATCACCCACAGTGATGCATCATCATCCACAGTGATGCTTCATCATCCACAGTGATGCATCATCATCCACAGTGATGCTTCATCATCCACAGTGATGCATCATCATCCACAGTGATGCTTCATCATCCACAGTGATGCTTCATCATCCACAGTGATGCTTCATCATCCACAGTGATGCTTCATCATCCACAGTGATGCATCATCATCCACAGTGATGCTTCATCATCCACAGTGATGCATCATCATCCACAGTGATGCATCATCATCCACAGTGATGCATCATCATCCACAGTGATGCTTCATCATCCACAGTGATGCATCATCATCCACAGTGATGCATCATCATCCACAGTGATGCTTCATCATCCACAGTGATGCATCATCATCCACAGTGATGCTTCATCATCCACAGTGATGCATCATCATCCACAGTGATGCATCATCACCCACAGTGATGCATCATCATCCACAGTGATGCTTCATCATCCACAGTGATGCTTCATCACCCACAGTGATGCATCATCATCCACAGTGATGCTTCATCATCCACAGTGATGCATCATCATCCACAGTGATGCTTCATCATCCACAGTGATGCTTCATCATCCACAGTGATGCTTCATCATCCACAGTGATGCTTCATCATCCACAGTGATGCATCATCATCCACAGTGATGCTTCATCATCCACAGTGATGCATCATCATCCACAGTGATGCATCATCATCCACAGTGATGCATCATCATCCACAGTGATGCTTCATCATCCACAGTGATGCATCATCATCCACAGTGATGCATCATCACCCACAGTGATGCATCATCATCCACAGTGATGCTTCATCATCCACAGTGATGCTTCATCACCCACAGTGATGCTTCATCATCCACAGTGATGCATCATCACCCACAGTGATGCATCATCACCCACAGTGATGCTTCATCATCCACAGTGATGCATCATCATCCACAGTGATGCTTCATCATCCACAGTGATGCATCATCATCCACAGTGATGCATCATCACCCACAGTGATGCATCATCATCCACAGTGATGCTTCATCATCCACAGTGATGCTTCATCATCCACAGTGATGCTTCATCACCCACAGTGATGCTTCATCATCCACAGTGATGCATCATCATCCACAGTGATGCATCATCATCCACAGTGATGCATCATCATCCACAGTGATGCATCATCATCCACAGTGATGCATCATCACCCACAGTGATGCATCATCATCCACAGTGATGCTTCATCATCCACAGTGATGCTTCATCACCCACAGTGATGCATCATCACCCACAGTGATGCTTCATCACCCACAGTGATGCATCATCACCCACAGTGATGCTTCATCATCCACAGTGATGCATCATCACCCACAGTGATGCATCATCATCCACAGTGATGCATCATCATCCACAGTGATGCATCATCACCCACAGTGATGCTTCATCATCCACAGTGATGCTTCATCACCCACAGTGATGCATCATCATCCACAGTGATGCATCATCACCCACAGTGATGCATCATCACCCACAGTGATGCATCATCACCCACAGTGATGCTTCATCATCCACAGTGATGCATCATCACCCACAGTGATGCTTCATCACCCACAGTGATGCATCATCACCCACAGTGATGCATCATCACCCACAGTGATGCATCATCACCCACAGTGATGCTTCATCATCCACAGTGATGCATCATCACCCACAGTGATGCATCATCACCCACAGTGATGCATCATCACCCACAGTGATGCATCATCACCCACAGTGATGCTTAATAATAATAATAATAATAATAATAATAATAATAATAATAATAATAATAATAATAATCTTTATTTACTACCAGTACATGCACAAGGTATACAGACCATAGTTGACGTCAATGACATACTACTATATAGAAAGTCCCTTGTTATGCTCAGCATTTCCCGCAAATTAGGTCAGTTTTGTCCCAGGATGCGACCCACACCAGTCCACTAACACCCAGGTACCTATTTTACTGATGGGTGATCAGGGAAAACAGGTGTAAGGAAACACACCCAATGTTTCCATCCTTTTGCCGGGAATCGAACCCGGACCCCTCACCGTGTGAAGCGAAATCTTTGCCATCATCCACAGTGGGACTTTATTACCCACAGTAGAGCTTTATCATCCACAGTGATGCTTTATCACCCATAGTGAGTCTTTATTATCAACTGTGGGTCTCTATCACCCACTGTTGGGCTTTATTGCCCTACAGTAGGGCTTTATCACTCTGTAGTGGGGCTTTATCAACCTCAGTGAGGCTTTGTCTAATAAAACATCTTAGAGTTCCTGTTACTACTGGGCTTTCCTTATTATTGACGTGAACGTGATATTAAGTTGACTGAATCAATGTTTAACAATCATATTGTCTATTTATGTCAGAAACATATGATAAACCAAAATATATTTCTTCAGAGTCGTATCCTCACCTTAAGAAAATACATACACTGTGTGCTACAGCATCGTCAACTGTACACCAGGTGGATGAACAGAGCTGTCGCTGCGTGGAACAATCTGTACACCAGGTGGATGAACAGAGCTATCGCTGCGTGGAACAATCTGTACACCAGGTCGATGAACAGAGCTGTCGCTGCGTGGAACAATCTGTACACCAGGTGGATGAACAGAGCTACCGCTGCGTGGAACAATCTGTACACCAGGTGGATGAACAGAGCTACCGCTGCGTGGAACAATCTGTACACCAGGTGGATGAACAGAGCTATCGCTGCGTGGAACAATCTGTACACCAGGTGGATGAACAGAGCTGTCGCTGCGTGGAACAATCTGCCGAGTTGGGTAATGGAGGCTAAGACCTTGGATAGTTTTGAAATGAGATGGGATAAATATATAAGTGAGAGGGGCTGGGACTGATTGGTGTTTGAGGTACTGAAGCTAATTTTTGGCTAGCTTTGGGGAAATGTTTGAACAACTGGTTCATATCTTCCTAGTATGGGCCAGTAGGCCTTCGGCAGTTTTCCTCCATTATTGGGTAACTTTATTGCTGAAACGTTTCGCCTGTATAATAGTCTTCTTCAGTCAAATACAGGTAAATTAATCAACGTAAGCAGTGGAGGTAGTTTTGACGTGATCAGTTAGTTACTGACTCAGTCTGTATATGACAGTAGGTTCAGTGTTATTCTTTTGTTTAATGACCAACCAAAGTTATCCATATCTAACCTTACTGACAGTGACGTCATACATTTGTGTCACCTACTCAGGAAGTAGGAAGAACAGGCAGGAGCAGGTAGCAGGAACAGTTGGGAATCTTCATTGATCAAACGTTTCGCCTACACAGTAAAAGTCTTCAGTCAGACACAAAGGGAACAGTAGATATTAAATGAAGATGATGTAATCAGTCCATCAATCTTGCAGAAAAAGTATTTGAGGAGGTCAGTCCCTCAGCCTCGAGAAGACTGAACTCTTCTCCAGGCTGAGGGACTGACCATTCCAAATACATTTTCACCAAGGCTGATGGACTGATTACATCATCATTATTTCATTTCTACTGCTCCCTTCGTATCTGACTGAAGAAGTCTACTGTGTAGGCGAAACGTTTCGCAATAAAGATACCCAATTGTTGCACATGTCTTATTCAACGACTTGTTGGTATTTGATACCATTTTTAACAAGGAAGGAGGAAGTTGAGGCAGGAACAGGAATTAGGTAACTGAGGCGAGATTATTAAGCAGGTAGTTGAGAAGAGACCTGAGCACCAGGCTGAGCAAGCTCAGGGATGGAAGACCTGAGCACCAGGCTGAGCAAGCTCAGGGATGGAAGACCTGAGCACCAGGCTGAGCAGGCTCAGGGCTGGAAGACCTGAGCACCAGGCTGGGCAGGCTCAGGGTTGGAAGACCTGAGCACCAGGTTGGGCAGGCTCAGGGCTGGAAGACCTAAGCACCAGGCTGAGCAGGCTCAGGGCTGGAAGACCTAAGCACCAGGCTGAGCAGGCTCAGGGCTGGAAGACCTGAGCACCAGGCTGGGCAGGCTCAGGGCTGGAAGACCTGAGCACCAGGCTGAGCAGGCTCAGGGTTGTAAGACCTGAGCACCAGGCTGAGCAGACTCAGGGTTGGAAGACCTGAGCACCAGGTTGGGCAGGCTCAGGGTTGGAAGACCTGAGCACCAGGCTGAGCAAGCTCAGGGATGGAAGACCTGAGCACCAGGCTGAGCAAGCTCAGGGATGGAAGACCTGAGCACCAGGCTGAGCAGGCTCAGGGCTGGAAGACCTGAGCACCAGGCTGGGCAGGCTCAGGGTTGGAAGACCTGAGCACCAGGCTGAGCAGGCTCAGGGTTGGAAGACCTGAGCACCAGGCTGAGCAGGCTCAGGGCTGGAAGACCTAAGCACCAGGCTGAGCAGGCTCAGGGCTGGAAGACCTGAGCACCAGGCTGAGCAGGCTCAGGGCTGGAAGACCTGTGCACCAGGCTGAGCAGGCTCAGGGCTGGAAGACCTGAGCACCAGGCTGAGCAGGCTCAGGGCTGGAAGACCTGAGCACCAGGTTGAGCAGGCTCAGGGCTGGAAGACCTGAGCACCAGGCTGAGCAGGCTCAGAGTTGTAAGACCTGAGCACCAGGCTGAGCAAGCTCAGGGCTAGAAGACCTGAGCACCAGGCTGAGCAGGCTCAGGGTTGTAAGACCTGAACGCCAGGCTGGGCAGGCTCAGGGCTGGAAGGCCTGAGCACCAGGCTGAGCAAGCTCAGGGTTAGAAGACCTGAGCACCAGGCTGAGCAGGCTCAAGGTTGTAAGACCTGAGCACCAGGCTGAGCAGGCTCAGGGTTGTAAGACCTGAGCACCAGGCTGAGCAGGCTCAGGGCTGGAAGACCTGAGCACCAGGCTGAGCAGGCTCAGGGCTGGAAGTCGCACACCTAACTTTCTTAAATTTAATGTTATATACCCTCAGCCTACAAGTGAACTTGATATTCCGAGAAGCAATCAAGAACCACCAGAAATGGTAATCATGGTAGGATCAGCAACAAGTTGGTGAACCATCATGGAAGTCCACTAGCGACCCTTGACACCCCATGTTGCAGGTCACTGCTTGACACCCCATGTTGAAGGTCACTGCTTGACACCCCATGTTGAAGGTCACTGCTTGACACCCCATGTTGAAGGTCACTGCTTGACACCCCATGTTGAAGGTCACTGCTTGACACCCCATGTTGCAGGTCACTGCTTGACACCCCATGTTGAAGGTCACTGCTTGACACCCCATGTTGAAGGTCACTGCTTGACACCCCATGTTGAAGGTCACTGCTTGACACCCCATGTTGAAGGTCACTGCTTGACACCCCATGTTGAAGGTCACTGCTTGACACCCCATGTTGCAGGTCACTGCTTGACACCCCATGTTGAAGGTCACTGCTTGACACCCCATGTTGCAGGTCACTGCTTGACACCCCCATGTTGCAGGTCACTGCTTGACACCCCATGTTGCAGGTCACTGCGTGACACCCCATGTTGAAGGTCACTGCTTGACACCCCATGTTGAAGGTCACTGCTTGACACCCCATGTTGAAGGTCACTGCTTGACACCCCATGTTGAAGGTCACTGCTTGACACCCCATGTTGCAGGTCACTGCTTGACACCCCATGTTGAAGGTCACTGCTTGACACCCCATGTTGAAGGTCACTGCTTGACACCCCATGTTGAAGGTCACTGCTTGACACCCCATGTTGCAGGTCACTGCTTGACACCCCATGTTGCAGGTCACTGCTTGACACCCCATGTTGAAGGTCACTGCTTGACACCCCATGTTGAAGGTCACTGCTTGACACCCCATGTTGAAGGTCACTGCTTGACACCCCATGTTGAAGGTCACTGCTTGACACCCCATGTTGAAGGTCACTGCTTGACACCCCATGTTGCAGGTCACTGCTTGACACCCCATGTTGCAGGTCACTGCTTGACACCCCATGTTGCAGGTCACTGCTTGACACCCCATGTTGAAGGTCACTGCTTGACACCCCATGTTGAAGGTCACTGCTTGACACCCCATGTTGCAGGTCACTGCTTGACACCCCATGTTGCAGGTCACTGCTTGACACCCCATGTTGCAGGTCACTGCTTGACACCCCATGTTGCAGGTCACTGCTTGACACCCCATGTTGAAGGTCACTGCTTGACACCCCATGTTGAAGGTCACTGCTTGACACCCCATGTTGAAGGTCACTGCTTGACACCCCATGTTGAAGGTCACTGCTTGACACCCCATGTTGAAGGTCACTGCTTGACACCCCATGTTGCAGGTCACTGCTTGACACCCCATGTTGCAGGTCACTGCTTGACACCCCATGTTGAAGGTCACTGCTTGACACCCCATGTTGAAGGTCACTGCTTGACACCCCATGTTGCAGGTCACTGCTTGACACCCCATGTTGCAGGTCACTGCTTGACACCCCATGTTGCAGGTCACTGCTTGACACCCCATGTTGCAGGTCACTGCTTGACACCCCATGTTGCAGGTCACTGCTTGACACCCCATGTTGCAGGTCACTGCTTGACACCCCATGTTGAAGGTCACTGCTTGACACCCCATGTTGCAGGTCACTGCTTGACACCCCATGTTGCAGGTCACTGCTTGACACCCCATGTTGCAGGTCACTGCTTGACACCCCATGTTGAAGGTCACTGCTTGACACCCCATGTTGAAGGTCACTGCTTGACACCCCATGTTGAAGGTCGCTGCTTGACACCCCATGTTGAAGGTCACTGCTTGACACCCCATGTTGAAGGTCACTGCTTGACACCCCATGTTGAAGGTCACTGCTTGACACCCCATGTTGAAGGTCACTGCTTGACACCCCATGTTGCAGGTCACTGCTTGACACCCCATGTTGAAGGTCACTGCTTGACACCCCATGTTGAAGGTCACTGCTTGACACCCCATGTTGAAGGTCACTGCTTGACACCCCATGTTGAAGGTCACTGCTTGACACCCCATGTTGAAGGTCACTGCTTGACACCCCATGTTGCAGGTCACTGCTTGACACCCCATGTTGCAGGTCACTGCTTGACACCCCATGTTGAAGGTCACTGCTTGACACCCCATGTTGAAGGTCACTGCTTGACACCCCATGTTGAAGGTCACTGCTTGACACCCCATGTTGCAGGTCACTGCTTGACACCCCATGTTGCAGGTCACTGCTTGACACCCCATGTTGAAGGTCACTGCTTGACACCCCATGTTGAAGGTCACTGCTTGACACCCCATGTTGAAGGTCACTGCTTGACACCCCATGTTGAAGGTCACTGCTTGACACCCCATGTTGCAGGTCACTGCTTGACACCCCATGTTGCAGGTCACTGCTTGACACCCCATGTTGAAGGTCACTGCTTGACACCCCATGTTGAAGGTCACTGCTTGCTACCCAAGAATCCAGACAACATAATCCAAATTAAATGAGTACTCAAATTTCTCGAGAAAAAAAAATGGGATCATCTCCAGTGATGCGTTTAGTTCATGACGTGGTGACGTGATGTCAGGCTGACCACGTCCTGCTTCAGCCATGCTACAGTATGTAGTGGTGACGTGATGTCAGGCTGACCACGTCCTGCCTCAGCCATGCTACACTATGTAGTGGTGACGTGATGTCAGGCTGACCACGTCCTGCCTCAGCCATGCTACAGTATGTAGTGGTGACGTGGTGCCAGGCTGACCACATCTTGCCTCAGCCATGCTAAACTATGTAGTGGTGACGTGGTGCCAGACTGACCACATCTTGCCTCAGCAATGCTAAACTACGTAGTGGTGACGTGGTGTCAGGCTGACCACGTCTTGCCTCAGCCATGATACACTATGTAGTGGTGACGTGGTATCAGGCTGACCACGTCTTGCCTCAGCCATGCTACACTATGACGTGTTGACGTGGTGTCAGGCTGACCACGTCTTGCCTCAGCCATGCTACACTATGTAGTGGTGACGTGATGTCAGGCTGACCACGTCCTGCCTCAGCCATGCTACACTATGTAGTGGTGACGTGGTGTCAGGCTGACCACGTCTTGCCTCAGCCATGCTACACTATGTAGTGGTGACGTGATGTCAGGCTGACCACGTCCTGCCTCAGCCATGCTACAGTATGTAGTGGTGACGTGATGTCAGGCTGACCACATCTTGCCTCAGCCATGCTAAACTATGTAGTGGTGACGTGGTGTAAGGCTGACCACGTCTTGCCTCAGCCATGCTACACTATGACGTGTTGATGTGGTGTCAGGCTGACCACGTCTTGCCTCAGTCATGCTACACTATGAAGTGGTGACGTGATGTCAGGCTGACCACGTCCTGCCTCAGCCATGCTACACTATGTAGTGGTGACGTGATGTCAGGCTGACCACGTCTTGCCTCAGCCATGCTACACTATGTAGTGGTGACGTGGTGTCTGGGTGATCACGTCCTGCTTCAGCCATGCTACACTATGAAGTGGTGACGTGATGTCAGGCTGACCACGTCCTGCCTCAGCCATGCTACACTATGACGTGGTGACGTGGTGTCAGGCTGACCACGTCTTGCCTCAGAAATGCTACACTATGACGTGGTGACGTGGTGTCTGGGTGATCACGTCCTGCTTCAGCCATGCTACACTATGTAGTGGTGACGTAATGTCAGGCTGACCACGTCTCGCCTCAGCCATGCTACACTATGATGTGGTGACGTGATGTCAGGCTGACCACGTCTTGCCTCAGAAATGCTACACTATGACGTGGTGACGTGGTGTCAGGCTGACCACGTCTTGCCTCAGCCATGCTACACTATGACGTGATGACGTGGTGTCAGGCTGACCACGTCTTGCCTCAGCCATGCTACACTATGACGTGGTGTCAGGCTGACCACGTCTTGCCTCAGCCATGCTACACTATGACGTGGTGACGTGGTGTCAGGCTGACCACGTCTTGCCTCAGCCATGCTACACTATGACGTGGTGACGTGGTGTCAGGCTGACCACGTCTTGCCTCAGCCATGCTACACTATGACGTGGTGACGTGGTGTCTGGGTGACCACGTCTTGCCTCAGCCATGCTACACTATGTCGTGGTGACGTGGTGTCAGGCTGACCACGTCTTGCCTCAGCTATGCTACACTATGACGTGGTGACGTGGTGTCAGGCTGACCACGTCTTGCCTCAGCCATGCTACACTATGACGTGGTGACGTGGTGTCTGGGTGACCACGTCTTGCCTCAGCCATGCTACACTATGACGTGGTGACGTGGTGTCAGGCTGACCACGTCTTGCCTCAGCCATGCTACACTATGACGTGGTGACGTGGTGTCTGGGTGACCACGTCTTGCCTCAGCCATGCTACACTATGACGTGGTGACGTGGTGTCAGGCTGACCACGTCTTGCCTCAGCCATGCTACACTATGACGTGGTGACGTGGTGTCAGGCTGACCACGCCTTGCCTCAGCCATGCTACACTATGACGTGGTGACGTGGTGTCTGGGTGACCACGTCTTGCCTCAGCCATGCTACACTATGACGTGGTGACGTGGTGTCTGGGTGACCACGTCTTGCCTCAGCCATGCTACACTATGTCGTGGTGACGTGGTGTTAAGGCTGACCACGTCTTGTCTCAGCTATGCTACACTATGACGTGGTGACGTGGTGTCAGGCTGACCACGTCTTGCCTCAGCCATGCTACACTATGACGTGGTGACGTGGTGTCAGGCTGACCACGTTTTGCCTCAGCCATGCTACACTATGACGTGGTGACGTGGTGTCAGGCTGACCACGTCTTGCCTCAGCCATGCTACACTATGACGAGGTGACGTGGTGTCAGGCTGACCACGTCTTGCCTCAGCCGTGCTACACTATGACGTGGTGACGTGGTGTCTGGATGACCACGTCCTGCCTCAGCCATGCTACACTATGACGTGGTGACGTGGTGTCAGGCTGACCACGTCTTGCCTCAGCCATGCTACACTATGACGTGGTGTCTGGGTGACCACGTCCTGCCTCAGCCATGCTACACTATGACGTGGTGTCTGGATGACCACGTCTTGCCTCAGCCATGCTACACTATGACGTGGTGTCAGGCTGACCACGTCCTGCCTCAAACATGCTTCCTCACACCCTGTATCAACTTACCTCACCAACCTCACCAGTTTCATGGCAGAAAACAGCTGTTATCTTCCCCCAGCGTGCATCTCGTCGGCTTGTGATGCTGTTTTGTCAACACCACTGCTGTCAGTCAGCCTGGCTGTCATAATGTCGCCAACATTGACTGCTGTCTACTTATTCCTGTCTCCAGCTCTCCACGCTCCTCCTTCTACCATATTTGTTGTTTACTGACAGTCTCTCAGCTGACCGTGTTTTACCCAGCCTAGTAAACACAGTTACTGTTCTGGTGAAAATTATTAAGAGTGACATACGCAGCTACGCCATCTAGTTCTGTATCTAACAAACTATATTATTAATAGCATATATTGTCCCATTATATTTGTAAACGGCATATATTGTTCATAATTGAACAATATATGCCGTTTACAAATATAATGGGACAATATATCCCATCTGTAAATGACATGTATTGTTCCATATAAACTTGTTTAATAATTTAAGTAACATAAAACTCTGCTGAATTTGCTGTGTTTTCACCATCAGTCACTCCATAAAACTGAACCAATTTTAATAATGTGTAATTCTTTTTTTAATTGACCATTTGTCATTTATAACCTTTCTTATTACACTTGTGACTGCACTTAACTGTACAATAAGTCTTACTTAATAAGCTGTGCCTAGTTCTTAAGTAACATGTAAGTCTTATCATTAGCTGCCCGTCATGCATTGCATAATTGATAAATTAGACACATGTGCAACTCTTGGGTATCTTTATTGAGGAAACGTTTCGCCACACAGTGGCTTCATCAGTCCACACAAAGGAGAATCTTGAAGAACAGGAGGAGAATGAGGTACTCAGTCCCTCAACCCTGAGTCGATGTGTTCAGTCCATCAATCTTGAGTAGAATACGGCATACGTGCTGAGAAGGAGCTTATAAACTGCTGCACCTCTCCTGCCAACGGTTTATAAGCTCCTTCTCAGCACGTATGCCGTATTCTATTCAAGATTGATGGACTGACCACATCGACTCAGGGTTGAGGGACTGATTACCTCATTCTCCTCCTGTTCTTCAAGATTCTCCTTTGTGTGGACTGATGAAGCCACTGTGTGGCGAAACGTTTCCTCAATAAAGATACCCAAGAGTTGCACATGTGTCTAATTTATCAACATGTCGGTTCTCTGAACCATTCATCTCCATTGCATAATTAGTGGTTTTTGTGGCAATTTTTGTCCTAATTCTACCATTTCTACTGCATTCCTTGTGTGGTTCAAAGAGAATTGTGTAATTTAAAAATTGTGTACTTAGTGTGTCATCCTTGTCTATATTCAGCTCCACTAAGAGTTCTAAGACTTAATCGCCTTGGGTTCAAACCCCACCCGTTCCGTGGTTTGTCAGCTCTACTACTTAGCATGTACAGTAGGACCGCTGTTTCAGTTATCCGCTGTTTACCGTGGCCCGAAAATAACCCTTAATTTGGCTTCATAATGGCCTCATAGTGTAGAACTAGTGACAGTGGAAGTTCTTTAGACTAAGAGAAGCAATAAAGTGCTTCTCATCAGTGAAAAAGTTAATAATTTTCCACTTATTGTGAATAATTTATCAATTAAATTTTATAATAGGTATGGAGAGGGCATATACATAAAGTTCGCTACTATCCGCGTTTTCGGTATCCGCGGCAGGTTGTTGTAACCTCGCGGATACGGGGGTCCTACTGTACACTGTAAATTCCCTTCAGAGGAATTCAATGCCAGTTTTTGTTTCTTCTATATTCTGATTTTGAATCTGGCTACTCATTTGTCAGCTCTTAATATTTTCCCTTTAATTAGTCTATCATAAGTTTCAATTTTAGCCACATTGTTAAGCTTGGCGGTGAGTCAATTTTGATCCTCTAACTAATTTTCGTTTAGGTTTCAAGATAATGGTGATATCTCTCTTTGTAGATAAATGGTACAGAGAACCAACAAGTTGATAAATTAGACACATGTGCAACACTTGGGTATCTTTATTTAGGAAACGTTTCGCCACACAGTGGCTTCATCAGTCCTATACAAAGAAAATGGTGAACATTAAAATGGTATAAAATACCGACAGGTTGTTAGGTAAGACACATATGCAACAGTTAGGTATCTTTATTTTGAAACGTTTCGCCTACACAGTAGGCTTCTTCAGTCGAGTACAGAAAAGTTGATAGAAGCAGAAAAGACTTGAAGACGACGTAATCAGTCCATCACCCTTAAAGATTTGAGGTGGTCAGTCCCTCAGTCTGGAGAAGAGCATTGTTCCGAAGTCTGAAACAATATGAAGTTGAAAGGACAGAATGGAGCCTTATATAGCGCCAGGAGGTGAGACGTAGGTTGCTTTGGGAGGTCAGGTCCCTCTCAAATCCAGCCGTTCTCACTAGTAGAGGTTGTCGAAGTTGATTTCAGGTCTGTACCAAGATACCCTTGTGAGAACGGCTGGATTTGAGAGGGACCTGACCTCCCAAAGCGACCTACATCTCACCTCCTGGCGCTATATAAGGCTCCATTCTGTCCTTTCAACTTCATATTGTTTCAGACTTCGGAACAATGCTCTTCTCCAGACTGAGGGACTGACCACCTCAAATCTTTAAGGGTGATGGACTGATTACATCGTCTTCAAGTCTCTTCTGCTTCTATCAACTTTTCTGTACTCGACTGAAGAAGCCTACTGTGTAGGCGAAACGTTTCAAAATAAAGATACCTAACTGTTGCATATGTGTCTTACCTAACAAAGAAAATGGTGAAGATCAGGAGTTTGAGGTAATCAGTCCCTCAGCTTTGTGTGAATGTAATCATTCCATCAACCTTGAAAATAGTGATGGACTGATTACGTAGACTCAAGCATGAGGGACTGATTGCCTCAAACTCCTGGTCTTCACCATTTTTCTTTGTATAGGACTGATGAAGCCACTGTGTGGCGAAACGTTTCCTCACTATAGATACCCAAGTGTTACACATGTGTCTAATTTATCATATACCTCTTTAAAATATAAGTACAATGCCAAAATTTTCTTTTACAAGACAAATAATTGTTGTTTGTAGTGAACTTCCTTAAACTTTATCAGTCAGTTTTTTGCTCGTGTTAAATTACTTAATTACATTCTTAATACACACGAGTTTAAAAAAAAATCCTTGTTTAAGTCAGCAAGTCTGATCAATCTCTTTCTTAAAATTATTGTATTGGTGCTGCGCTTTATTGCAACTAGTTTTACAAGTGTTGTTTTGTTAATGTTTATGTTCTCGTTAATATATTCTGCATTTACTTACTTATCTGCTTTTCTTTCTTTGTTTTTGTATTAATTGGTCCCAATTATTTCAGTTTCATGAATTGTTTAATTATTATCTAAGCCAACTCTTGACATTGTTTTAGTATCTTAGAAAATCTCAAGAATTGATTTCCTTATTAATATTTCTCACAGATTTGCTGCCCAGTGTATGGTAAGTGATAATTTATCATCTCTTAACAGTGTTGTTAATTTAGTATATGTCTTTGTTATTGTTCATTAGCTGTGTCGTGCCTTTAACTATGACCTTTATAACCAGACCATTTTTCCGCATGGATGATTTCTGATATGGTTGCTCCTCCTCCCAGGAAATTTAACTTTTTATTGTACCTTAATTGTAATGTCAAGACATCCTCTTCAATTAATTTTAAGAGGCAGTGTTCCGTGGCTCAGTAATAATAGTGGCAACAGCTCGTCACTTTATTTTTGCTAGCAATCTGGATATATTAGAGCCCAGCAAGTATCTGACAAAACAGGAGTTTATAATCAGTCGCTGGGTCAGGCAGACTACGCGCATTTGCTTAAGCATCAACGTGTCCACCAACTCAGCATAAAACTTCGTTTTATGCTGAGTTGCATAAGCAAAGTTGTTTACATAGGTCGATGAGATGAGGGAAATCAAATTTCTGGTTAGCCTGTGTAGACTGACCTCCTCACTGCTCTGTTACAACTGTTATAATCACAAGAACTTGTTGAATCTTTGAGACCTGAACAGAGTTTTCAACGTTCTTATGTGGCTATTATATTCATATAACACACAGTGATCCTTACTTGATATTGTATTAAATAGTATTGGAACAGTAGTTTCCTAAATAATATTCCAGTTCTCACAATATTGTTTCAACAATGTCGTGAGACTTTGGTTATCATATGGATAGGATTTTAACTGTCTTTATCCTTGCAATGCAGTATTGTGATCTAAGGAATTCTTACAAAGATTCTGTTGTCTGCTGTAGTAAAGCTGCGTTTTATTTTTTTGTACTCTCAGACGAACTGGGCTTCCTGTCCTGGCAACATTAATGTGATATCTTTAACTTCAAGAATGGAGAATTTAGATGTGCTTAATTTTGTCAGTAAATGTAGTGATTGACAACTCTGTCCATCGAATGTGAGATTCTGGAACCAGGAACCCGTTTCGGAGGCTGCAGTCAAATAATAATATTTGAAGCAGCTGCTTTAATTAATAATTCCCATTTATATGCTGACTCTCCTCGCCTCCCTTTATGGAATACCTTGAATAGTGATTGCTCACGCCGTAGTAATCATAGTAACCTCGGAGGATTGTATTGTACCATTGAAAAGCTTGCGTATCTCAGCTGACGGTTGACATTTATTGCGTAGGCAGTGAAACAATGGCAACATTATTTGCCATAGAAATAATCTCATTCCTGGAAAGTAGTGGTTCCTGCAATAGTTACAACTCAAGCCAATGACGACGTCACGTTTAGCCTTGGTGTTGTGGTGTGAACAGTGGTAAGAAGATGGTGAGCATCGGTAGGTTTATGCTAGGCTTTGAAATGGAGCTCATGATCAGATTTACGAAGCAGAACATCAAGGAAAGGTTGAGCGCCGTTAACTTTATTTTTGAGTGTGAACTGGATAGAGAACTCGACCTGGTTGAGTTTGTGTTGGAGTGCAGAGATTGAATCTTTTGGGAGTTATGATGAGAAGGTTAGAGAAAAGGACATGCACATGTGTCCTCTTCCTAACATATTGTCCGTAATTCTGCCAACATTATTTTAATAAGAATGTTATCAACATAACAGAGCCATGTGAGCAAGGAGAGGATGATAGAGGAAAAACCTCTTGGCTTCAACATGTCCTATGTATTATTCGCCACAATAGCGCTTAATGGTGAATTTTCAAAAGATAACAGTTCAGTTTTTCGTCTCAGGAGATCTACGGCTTGTGCTGTTGGTGCTTTAGTAAATAGGGACGTCACGTCCAGGCAACAGAGTTTCTTGTTCCTGTTGTCCCAAGAACAACATAAACATTAGGAACAATCCGAACAGAGACGAATACACATAAGAACAGTTCAAGACATTGAGGAAACGTTTTCTCAATAAATGTATTAAACTGTACATATGAATTCATCGACATGCTGTCAGTATTGTTTCAGTCACGGAATTGTGCCTTTTTGTTATTATTCATTGTGATGGTAGATGGTATGGGAATACCAACAGGTTGCAGCTCACAAAGACACAAGAAAAGCAATTAGAAACTTTGTTTGGGCAACGTTTCGCCTCTGCAGCATGAGAGAGAAATATAGACACGTGTTTACGCAGGAAGACAAAAAAAAAATACAGAGAATCAATGGATAAGACCTGCTTGGTTAACTACAAGATCAAGGCTCTCGCTGGCATATTGATGGAGATATTGTTGGTAATATTTGAAGTAGCAGTAATAGTAATAGTAGCAGCATCAGCAATAGTAGTAGTAATTATAGTTGCAGTAATAATAGTATGGTGGCGGTGGTAGCGGTGGATGAGTAGTGGCAAGCGGCAACGGTGGTGGTGAATGCACTGGGGTTGGGTGGTGGTGGCCGGTGGTGGTAGGTGGTTGGTGGTGGTAGGTGGTGGTGTTGGTGGTGGTGGTGGATGGTGGTAGAGTGGTAGTGGTGGTGGTGGTAGGCGTGAGGCAGCTGGCAGGCGGCAGGCGGTAGGTGGTAATGCTGGTTGGTGGTGGTGGCCGGTGGCGGATGGTGGTGGTGGTGGTGGTGGTAGTGGTGGTGGTATTGGTGGCAGCAGGCGGCGGTGGTGGAAAGTGCTGGGCTTGGGTCGGTGAGTGGCGGATTGGTGGTAGGTGGTAGTGGTGGTACGTGATGGTAGTGGTGAGGTGGTGGAAGTAGGTAGGCCCAGCAGGCGGCGGTGGTAGGTAATGCTGGTTTGGTGGTGGTGGCGGTAGGTGGTGGTGGATCGTGGTAGGTAGTGAGTAGCGGCAGGCAGGTGGCGGTAGTGTTCTGGATTGTGGTGGAGTGGCGGTGGTAGTGGATCAGGTGGTAGGTGGTGGTAGTAGTGGTAGGTAGCGGTGGAAGTAGGCGGCGGCGGCCAGGTGGTGTAGTAATGCTGGTGGTGGTGGTGGCGGTGGATGGTGGCGGTAGGTGGCAGCGGCGGTGGTGGTGAGTGGTGGTAGGTGGTAAGTGATGGTGGTAGGTGGTGGTAGTAGGTGGCCAAGCAGGTAGGTAGGTGGAGTAATTGCTGGTGGTGGTGGAGTGGCGATGGTGAGTGGTGGTAAGTGGTAGGTGGTAATGGTGGCGGCAGCTGGTTGGTGGATGGTGATGCGGAATGGTGGCGGTGGTAAATGGTTGGGGATTGGTGGTTGGTAAAGGTGGTATTGATGGTGGTGGCAACAGGCAGGTGGGGTAGTGGCGTGGTATAGTAGGTGGCAGCAGCTGGCAGTGGTAGTGGTAGGTAATTGTGGTGGTGGGTGGTGGTGGTTGGTTGGTAGGTGGTAGTAGTTGAGTAAGTGGTGATGGTAGTAGTAGTAGTAGTAGTAGTGGTGATGGTATTAGTAGTAGTAGTAGCAGCAGCAGTAGTAATAGTAGTAACAGTGGTAGAGTAGTAGTAGTAGTGGTGATGGTAGTACTAGTAGAAGTGGTGATGATAGTAGTAGTAGTAACAGTGGGAGAGTAGTAGTAGTAGTGGTGATGGTAGTAGAAGTAGTAGTAGTAGTAGTAGTAGTAGTAGCAGCAGCAGTAGTAGTAGTAACAGTAGTAGAGTAGTAGTAGTGGTGATGGTAGTACTAGTAGAAGTGGTGATGATAGTAGTAGTAGTAAGAGTGGTAGAGTAGTAGTAGTGGTGATGGTAGTAGTAGTAGTACCAGCAGCAGTAGTAGTAGTAGTAACAGTGGTAGAGTAGTAGTAGTGGTGATGGTAGTACTAGTAGTAGTGGTGATGATAGTAGTAGTAGTAACAGTGGTAGAGTAGTAGTAGTAGTAGTGGTGA
>NC_091371.1:2091564-2151564 GCF_038502225.1 Cherax quadricarinatus | reverse complement strand
GTAACAGTTTTAGAGTAGTAGTAGTAGTAGCAGCAGCAATAGTAGTAGTAGTAACAGTGGCAGAATAGTAGTAGTAGTAGTAGTAGCAATAGTAGTAGTAACAGTGGCAGAATAGTAGTAGTAGTAGTAGCAGTTAGAAACTTTCAGCGAAATACTTTGTTTAATATCAGTATTGCCAAATGTGTTGCCAACAGGAAAGTGTGTTGCTTCACTTAGTGTTTGTGTTGGTCATCATGAGTGAAAACACTATCATAGAATTTCCTCTCGTATATTTTCCTTCTTTTATTACGAGTCTAGATACTCAGACATAAATCTTTTACTTATCCGGGCGACGACCAAACATCCTACAGTGCCCGACATTACCTTCCTGTTATATAATTTAACTACTGACTTTAAACTATACGTTAATTAAGCTTAAAGTGTGATAATTCTGATTAACTAATATAATTTTGGATAATTGCTTTTATTATGCAGATATTTAAACACTGTAAAGAACTGGGAAATGATATTGCCATTTGGAGGACGAGTTACCATACAGTTATTGTAAGTTTTTACAGCCTAACTGAAGACTGCAACTGTAACTTTCAATTATTAGAAATTTTGGTTTAAATTGCTAGTGAATAATCGGTATTTTGTAGACAAACGTCGTTGATTTATCTCAACACCGTTTTAGAATATAGATTTTGAAGCATTAGTTCACGTACCATATAATTGCAGTAAATGTAACTTAAAGAAAAGGTAATCTCAGTTCAGAACAACTCAACACTCACTATTCCATAACCTCTAGGTTGAGATGTCAGTTAAATGAGCAACGATTCCATTAAGTAAGGAGTATGTCAACATTCAGAACACACTGCTGAACACCTTAAAAGTGTTTAAGGTTTAAGAGAGCATTTCTTATGGAAGAAAAGAAGAAAGCCTAACCCAGGTGTTCCCATTTTATCTAAACACGTGATTGACAGCATGGTCAGTATAGAATCTTTAATTTCTGTGGTAAATCTACATTCCACACCAGACATCATTAGTAGAAGAATATGGTTGAATATTAATGATCTAGAAGGACAAACTGGCCACCAGTTTAACCAGTACTGTGAGAGTAGCAGTTGCTGGGAATTGCTATCATACACTGAAACATTTATACAAGACTTAAAGCTAAGCTCACTGCTTGACGTCTTGCTCCCTTTCTAGTCTAGCTCACTGGGACGGTAATCAACCTGCTGATGTCCCGTCGCTCTTCCAGTTTTATCTTGTTCAAGTCATTGCTGGAAGCTGGCTGGATTATGACTTTGATGAGACGACAAGCAGAGAGCGACAAGGGTACGATATGCACATAACCGCTGATCACATTCTTCACATAGCAGGTGATCATGCACCATGGGCCTGCAAGTCTTGCTCCTGGCTAGTTTTTCTTGTCCTTAGTGACCAGCAGAGATGGAATCATGTGGTACATGGGCAGAAAGTTTACCAACGATATGCTCAGGTATTGCTGACCACTGCGTTTAGAATGCTATTGTTTAATATATACAATTCTTCATGGTTCTCCGTCTCTCGTGCATATAGGCGAGATTTGATATAGAATGTTGACCTCAAGAGTACGACTGAATTATTGATACAACTTCTTAAAGTGATAATAATTATTGCTATATTAATACAATGAGAGTGGATAGGGTAGCAATGTGGCAGGTACAGCAGATGTATGGAATAGGTCGTAATTATAAGCATCATAGTTTTATAAGGAGAATTAGAAGAAGAAACAGTGTATATATATAATCCCCACAAAAAGTTTTGGAAAATCAGCCTGCGCCTTATACGCTCAAGGTCAGAGTCAAGGGTAGGCTTTGTGTTACGTTACAGCAGCAGTTTAATGTTATGTTACAACTGCTCGTCTTACGTCGTATGTGTTGGTGCGCCTTATATGCCGGAAAATACGCTGTGTGTCAACAGATGATTCTGTGAAGGTTGAGGGAGCATTCAGTAGACAGAAAGAAAATCACTTGAGTCTTAATCCTCCTCTCGTTGTTGGTGTGTGCAACATTGTCTTAGTTTGTGTGTACAGCATTGTCTTAGTTTGTATGTGCAACATTGTCTTAGTTTGTGTTTGCAACATTGTCTTAGTTTGTGTTTGCAACATTGTCTTAGTTTGTGCTTGCAACATTGTCTTAGTTTGTGTTTGCAACTTTGTCTTAGTTTGTGTGTGCAGCATTGTCTTAGTTTGTGTTTGCAACATTGTCTTAGTTTGCATGTGCAACATTGTCTTAGTTTGTGTTTGCAACATTGTCTTAGTTTGTATGTGCAACATTGTCTTAGTTTGTGTTTGCAACATTGTCTTAGTTTGTGTGTGCAGCATTGTCTTAGTTTGTGTTTGCAACATTGTCTTAGTTTGCATGTGCAACATTGTCTTAGTTTGTGTTTGCAACATTGTCTTAGTTTGTGTGTGCAGCATTGTCTTAGTTTGTGTTTGCAACATTGTCTTAGTTTGCATGTGCAACATTGTCTTAGTTTGTATTTGCAACATTGTCTTAGTTTGTATGTGCAACATTGTCTTAGTTTGTGTTGCCAACATTGCCTTAGTTTGTGTTTGCAACATTGTGTTAGTTTGTGTTTGCAACATTGTCTTAGTTTGTGTTGCCAACATTGCCTTAGTTTGTGTTTGCAACATTGTCTTAGTTTGTGTTTGCAACATTGTCTTAGTTTGTGTTTGCAACATTGTCTTAGTTTGTATGTGCAACTTTGTCTTATTTTGTGTGTGCAACATTGT
Organism: Cherax quadricarinatus; assembly: GCF_038502225.1. NCBI lineage: Eukaryota > Metazoa > Arthropoda > Malacostraca > Decapoda > Parastacidae > Cherax > Cherax quadricarinatus. Next base: position 2,148,806 of record NC_091371.1, on the reverse strand, counting down.
CTTAGTTTGTGTTGCCAACATTGCCTTAGTTTGTGTTTGCAACATTGTCTTAGTTTGTGTTGCCAACATTGTCTTAGTTTGTGTTTGCAACATTGTCTTAGTTTGTGTTGCCAACATTGTCTTAGTTTGTGTTTGCAACATTGTCTTAGTGTGTGCGTGCAACATTGTCTTAGTTTGTGTTGCCAACATTGTGTTAGTTTGTGTGTGCAACATTGTCTTCGTTTGGGTGTGCAACATTGTCTTAGTTTGTGTGTGCAACATTGTCTTAGTTTGCGTGTGCAACATTGTCTTCGTTTGGGTGTGCAACATTGTCTTCGTTTGGGTGTGCAACATTGTCTTAGTTTGTGTGTGCAACATTGTCTTAGTTTGCGTGTGCAACATTGTCTTAGTTTGTGTTTGCAACATTGTCTTAGTTTGTATGTGCAACTTTGTCTTATTTTGTGTGTGCAACATTGTCTTAGTTTGTGTTTGCAACATTGTCTTAGTTTGTGTTTGCAACATTGTCTTAGTTTGTATGTGCAACTTTGTCTTATTTTGTGTGTGCAACATTGTCTTAGTTTGTGTTGCCAACATTGCCTTAGTTTGTGTTTGCAACATTGTCTTAGTTTGTGTTGCCAACATTGCCTTAGTTTGTGTGTGCAACATTGTCTTAGTTTGTGTTGCCAACATTGTCTTAGTTTGTGTTTGCAACATTGTCTTAGTTTGTGTTGCCAACATTGTCTTAGTTTGTGTTTGCAACATTGTCTTAGTTTGTGTTGCCAACATTGTCTTAGTTTGTGTTTGCAACATTGTCTTAGTTTGTGTGTGCAACATTGTCTTCGTTTGGGTGTGCAACATTGTCTTAGTTTGTGTGTGCAACATTGTCTTAGTTTGTGTTGCCAACATTGTCTTAGTTTGTGTTTGCAACATTGTCTTAGTTTGTGTTGCCAACATTGTCTTAGTTTGTGTTTGCAACATTGTCTTAGTGTGTGCGTGCAACATTGTCTTAGTTTGTGTTGCCAACATTGTCTTAGTTTGTGTGTGCAACATTGTCTTCGTTTGGGTGTGCAACATTGTCTTAGTTTGTGTGTGCAACATTGTCTTAGTTTGCGTGTGCAACATTGTCTTCGTTTGGGTGTGCAACATTGTCTTCGTTTGGGTGTGCAACATTGTCTTAGTTTGTGTGTGCAACATTGTCTTAGTTTGCGTGTGCAACATTGTCTTCGTTTGGGTGTGCAACATTGTCTTAGTTTGTGTGTGCAACATTGTCTTCGTTTGCGTGTGCAACATTGTCTTAGTTTGTGTGTGCAACATTGTCTTAGTTTGTGTGTGCAACATTGTGTTAGTTTTTGTGCAACATTGTTTCTGAATTTACAACTAACCCATAAATCTTAAATAGACACTAGATAACGTTTGGGTCCGTCTCTGTTATCAAGTCGCAAGTGATAGAGAAAAGAAGAGAAAACCAGATATCAGGTCAGGTCGTGAGATAAGACAGCAACGGCTATTAGGGCAGGTGTTACTTGGGGGGATAAGCCACGTGTTACTTGAAGGAGATAAGCCACGTGTTACTTGAAGGAGATAAGCCACGTGTTACTTTAAGGAGATAATCCATTTGCTACTTGAAGGATATAAGTCATGCATTACTTGAAGGAGATAAGCCACGTGTTACTTGAAGGATATAAGCCACGTATTACCTGAAGGAGATAAGCCACATATTACTTGAAGGAGATAAGCCACATATTACTTGAAGGAGATAAGCCACGTGTTACTAGGAGATAACCAGGTGTTACTTGAAAGAAATAAATTGTACAAAATATCCATACGATGAAAAAAAAAAAACGTAGAGTATTAATGCAATGCTTTATTGACAACACTTCCCTCATACACTGAACTTTATCAACTCATGATGGTGAATTAAACACTTGTACAATATCTGGGTATCTTTTCTGTAGACGCATCGTCATCCAGCGATTTTATAAACACAATACATGGACGTAATAGATATATATACAGCAAATAGTGGAGGACGAGGTAATCAATCCCTCAGCAAGTGATGAACACTGTGGTCTTGAAGATTCTGAAGCACAGGCAGGAAGGCTGGTGCTTATATACTGGCATCAGAGGATGTGTAGCAGACGACAGCATTGTCACTGGTAGGAAGAACTCCCCAGTAACTGTGCTTCAGGTATTCAAGACTACCGTTTTCACCTGATACTGGGCTAAGGGACTGACTACCTCATCTTTCAACATTTTTTGTATATATCTCAGTTGTCCATGTATAGTATTGATAAAGCCACTGGGTAGTGAAACGTCTACGGTAAAGATACCTAGATGTTGCACATGTGACTCATGTTTCAAGTCAGAAATGGATCTCCTTGGGAAGAGAGGACGTGCGTATATATATAGGGAGCATAGTGACGTGGTAGGTCATGTCACTGAGTACTATCAGCCTCTACGTTTTCTACACATTGAGTACTATCAGCCCCTCTACGTTTAATACACAGTACTATCAGCCCCCTCTGCGTTTTCTACATACTGAGTATTATCAACCCTCTCTACGTTTTCTACACACTGAGTAGTATTAGCCCCCTCTACGTTTTCTACACACTGAGTACTATCAGCCCCCTCTCTACGCGGGAATTACAACAGCCAACGCTATAGTCATGTTACATTAAACTACGACATGCTGTCTCGTCTTTGATGTGATAAGTGTATAGAAAAACGACCCACTGGGGAGTGTGATGTGAGACGTGAGGGCTAGAACGGTGAAGGTCGGACTCTTAAATATTAAGTGTAAGTTAATTGGAGTACAAGTCGAGTTCAAGGTCGTTAAAGACCCCAAACAACTATCGATTTCGAGTAGATAACATAACTCGCCTGGGACAACACCGGGATTTGTGGATGAGACGGTCAGCCCTACCAGCTTTTTTTGATGTCACCAGTAGGCCTAACACCACAAGTGTGACCACACTGGATGATGTGGTTGAGCCAACCGCATCTGCCAACTGTCATAGAGCCACCAGTCAGCCTACTGCCACACCTATAACCACACTACTGGAAGTTATGTGTCAGTTGGCCACATCCAGTACGTAAGATACTCTAATATCTAAATTAACCCAATACATCATGGATCCACCAGGAGCCACACCTGTGGCTCCTTTAGTTCCCATGAAGCTACCAGTCAACCTGTTGCCACAGATGTTATCACACCAGAGACTGTGCATGAGCTAGACAAACACCAGTTACAGATGTACGTATGTAGTAAGTTCGCCTGTCTTGTCTCGGCCCGGGTCTTTTCCAGGTGGTGACCCGGCTAGAAGATGGACGGTGCCTCTACCACACCAGCAGTGGCACCATCACCAATCTGACTTTGTCGTCTGTTGACCTGGCAGATGGTGAACACATGACTTACCTGGACTATACGTGGAGAGTGTTCCAGAGGTCAACGCCTTCGTGGCCCTGTCCATGACCAGGCCTCCTGGTGGATCAGGGCCTGATCAACCAGGAGGCCTAGTCACAGACCGGGCCGTGGGGGCGTTGACCTCCGAAACCCTCCCCAGGTATACTCCAGGTAAACTCCTCCGGTACACAAAATTTGATGATCTAGTCGCTAGTAGTGAAAATTTCCTCACAGATCAAAATTAACAGAATGGATGTCAGTTACCCTCCTTAAATGTTACCACATCTCATAACTTCTCTGTAATGACCCAAAACTACATAATTTGTATATATATATATATATATATATATATATATATATATATATATATATATATATATATATATATATATATATATATATATATATATATATATATATATATATATATAGATATATATATATACATATATATAAGCTAATGACCTTTTAATTAATTGGGCCAAAACTTCCAAAATTTGAAAAAATTTCTCATCCCAATTCTAGAGCAAAAAAACAAAGTGCATTTGAAGATATATTGAAGCTTTTTTTGTTTTACTAGACAAAATTTCGATGGAAGTGACTGTCGTTTAACGTAGCATGAATTAACATTAAATAGAAGGTCTATCAACAGGTCCTGGAGAGGATGACATAAATTATAATATCCTCAGACCTTTAAGGCGCCTCTCAAATAACTCTTCGTTACACTGAGGGTGGAATTCTTGGACCAGTTTACATGACTCCCGAAATCGTGGTGACACGATTGCAAACAAACCATACCATGGGTGGTATGATTGCAAACAAACCATACCATGGGTGGTATGATTGCAAACAAACCATACCATGGGTGGTATGATTGCAAACAAACCATACCATGGGTGGTATGATTGCAAACAAACCATACCATGGGTGGTATGATTGCAAACAAACTATACCAAGGGTGGTATGATTGCAAACAAACCATACCATGGGTGGTATGATTGCAAACAAACCATACCATGGGTGGTATGATTGCAAACAAACCATACCATGGGTGGTATGATTGCAAACAAACCATACCATGGGTGGTATGATTGCAAACAAACCATACCATGGGTAGTATGATTGCAAACAAACCATACCATGGGTAGTATGATTGCAAACAAACCATACCATGGGTAGTATGATTGCAAACAAACCATACCATGGGTGGTATGATTGCAAACAAACCATACCATGGGTAGTATGATTGCAAACAAACCATACCATGGGTGGTATGATTGCAAACAAACCATACCATGGGTGGTATGATTGCAAACAAACCATACCATGGGTAGTATGATTGCAAACAAACCATACCATGGGTAGTATGATTGCAAACAAACCATACCATGGGTGGTATGATTGCAAACAAACCATACCATGGGTGGTATGATTGCAAACAAACCATACCATGGGTGGTATCTGGAGTTTATCTGGAGAGAGTTCCGGGGGTCAACGCCCCCGCGGCCCGGTCTGTGACCAGGCCTCCTTAGGTCAGTGTCCCAGGATGCGACCCACACCAGTCGACTAACACCCAGGTACCCATTTTACTGATGGGGAACATAGACAACAGGTGGAAAGAAACACGTCCAATGTTTCTACTCTGGCTGGGAATCGAACCCAGGCCCTCACCGTGTGAAGCGAGAGCGTTAACCACCAGGCCATGATTGCAAACAAACCATACCATGGGTGGTATGATTGCAAACAAATCATGCCAAGTGGTGGTGGTGGTGGTGGTGGTGGTGGTGGTGGTGGTGGTGGTGATGGTGGTGATGATAGTGGTGATGGTGGTGGTGGTGGTGGTGGTGATGGTGGTGATGATAGTGGTGATGGTGGTGGTGGTGGTGATGGTGATGATGATGGTGGTGATGATAGTGGTGATGGTGGTGATGGTGGTGATGATAGTGGTGATGGTGGTGGTGGTGGTGGTGGTGGTGGTGGTGGTGATGGTGATGATGATGGTGGTGATGATAGTGGTGATGGTGGTGATGGTGGTGATGATAGTGGTGATGGTGGTGGTGGTGGTGGTGGTGATGGTGATGATGATGGTGGTGATGATAGTGGTGATGGTGGTGATGGTGGTGATGATAGTGGTGATGGTGGTGGTGGTGGTGGTGGTGATGGTGATGATGATGGTGGTGGTGGTAGTGATGATGGTGGTGATGATAGTGGTGATGGTGGTGGTGGTGGTGATGATGATGGTGGTGATGATAGTGGTGATGGTGGTGATGGTAGTGATGATAGTGGTGATGGTGGTGATGGTGGTGATGGTAGTGATGATGGTGATGATGATGATGGTGGTGATGATGATGGTGGTGATGGTGGTGGTGGTGGTGATGATGATGGTGGTGATGGTGGTAGTGGCGGTGATGATGATGGTGGTGATGGTGGTGGTGGTGGTGGTGGTGATGGTAGTAGTGCCAGAAATGCTCTACATAACTACGGACTCTCAACATCCACAACAAAATACCACACATCTCTGTGCGAACACTGTATCATGCTGAAACAAAATTATTATTATTATTAACGCACCGGCAGTATCCCGCCGAGGCAGGGTCACCTAAAAAGAAAAATGAAAGTTTCTCTTTTTTTTTTTAAATTTATCAATGTATACAGGAGAAGAGGTTACTAGCCCCTTGCTCCCGGCATTTTAGTCGCCTCTTACAACACTCATGAATTACGGAGGAAGAATTCTGTTCCACTTCCCCATGGAGAATTATAATTATTATTGGTAGTAACAGTAGTAGCAATACTAGTAGTAGTAATAGTAGTAGTAGTAGTAATAGTGGTAGTAGCAGTAATAGTAGTAGTAGTAGTAGTAGTAGTAGTAATAATAGTAGTAGTAGTAATAGTAGTAGTAGTAGTAATAGTGGTAGTAGCAGTAATAGTAGTAGTAGTAGTAGTAGTAGTAGTAATAATAGTAGTAGTAGTTATAGTAGTAGTAGTATACGTCACGACCGCTGTGCCAAGTGACTGGTGTTGCTCGTGTGTTGAGTGGCTAGCAGCAAGTCAGTCACTGTTGCCAGATATACAGTAATATCTGCAATAAGATCACAGTAAACAGGTGATTTCAGAATATGCAAAACAACCACTGTGAAAGAATAGAGAAATTCCTAATTTCTCTATTCTTTTACAGTGTTTGTTTTGCATACAGTAATATCTGTATAGCGTCTGAAATTTAACCAATATATACTATACATAAATATATATATATATATATATATATATATATATATATATATATATATATATATATATATATATATATATATATATATATATATATATATATATAAATTTCGACAAATTCCATACCCAATATATATTCTGAAAATTGCATTCCTTTGTGATCACATAATATCACTTTCTTGACTATGCCAGTTCAATCAATCATGTTCACTAATGTGTGCCATAAGACAATGATCCAAGTCACTTGCCACGAGTCGTTCAACACATTCAGTGTTTTAACAGCACAGTCCAGGGAGAGTCAGTGAGGTCTTTGACTAGCACACACAGCCACCGGTGGTAAGTGAGTCGACAATGTTATCATGATTAAGACTTGTGGAAGATAGGCTTCAAGCCAATGTAATTATCACCAAGTAGTCTTATTGTACTGGTTATGTTTGTTGGCACCATTAGTGTGTACCATTAATGTCTTTGTTGGCACCATTAGTGTGTACCATTAATGTCTTTGTTGGCACCATTAGTGTGTACCATTAATGTCTTTGTTGGCACCATTAGTGTGTACCATTAATGTCTTTGTTGGCACCATTAGTGTGTACCATTAATGTCTTTGTTGGCACCATTAGTGTGTACCATTAATGTCTTTGTTGGCACCATTAGTGTGTACCATTAATGTCTTTGTTGGCACCATTAGTGTGTACCATTAATGTCTTTGTTGGCACCATTAGTGTGTACCATTAATGTCTTTGTTGGCACCATTAGTGTGTACCATTAATATCTTTGTTGGCACCATTAGTGTGTACCATTAATGTCTTTGTTGGCACCATTAGTGTGTACCATTAATGTCTTTGTTGGCACCATTAGTGTGTACCATTAATGTCTTTGTTGGCACCATTAGTGTGTACCATTAATGTCTTTGTTGGCACCATTAGTGTGTACCATTAATGTCTTTGTTGGCACCATTAGTGTGTACCATTAATGTCTTTGTTGGCACCATTAGTGTGTACCATTAATGTCTTTGTTGGCACCATTAGTGTGTACCATTAATGTCTTTGTTGGCACCATTAGTGTGTACCATTAATGTCTTTGTTGGCACCATTAGTGTGTACCATTAATGTCTTTGTTGGCACCATTAGTGTGTACCATTAATGTCTTTGTTGGCACCATTAGTGTCTACCATTAATGTCTTTGTTGGCACCATTAGTGTGTACCATTAATGTCTTTGTTGGCACCATTAGTGTGTACCATTAATGTCTTTGTTGGCACCATTAGTGTGTACCATTAATGTCTTTGTTGGCACCATTAGTGTGTACCATTAATGTCTTTGTTGGCACCATTAGTGTGTACCATTAATGTCTTTGTTGGCACCATTAGTGTGTACCATTAATGTCTTTGTTGGCACCATTAGTGTGTACCATTAATGTCTTTGTTGGCACCATTAGTGTGTACCATTAATGTCTTTGTTGGCACCATTAGTGTGTACCATTAATGTCTTTGTTGGCACCATTAGTGTGTACCATTAATGTCTTTGTTGGCACCATTAGTGTGTACCATTAATGTCTTTGTTGGCACCATTAGTGTGTACCATTAATATCTTTGTTGGCACCATTAGTGTGTACCATTAATGTCTTTGTTGGCACCATTAGTGTGTACCATTAATGTCTTTGTTGGCACCATTAGTGTGTACCATTAATGTCTTTGTTGGCACCATTAGTGTGTACCATTAATGTCTTTGTTGGCACCATTAGTGTGTACCATTAATGTCTTTGTTGGCACCATTAGTGTGTACCATTAATGTCTTTGTTGGCACCATTAGTGTGTACCATTAATGTCTTTGTTGGCACCATTAGTGTGTACCATTAATGTCTTTGTTGGCACCATTAGTGTGTACCATTAATGTCTTTGTTGGCACCATTAGTGTGTACCATTAATGTCTTTGTTGGCACCATTAGTGTGTACCATTAATGTCTTTGTTGGCACCATTAGTGTCTACCATTAATGTCTTTGTTGGCACCATTAGTGTGTACCATTAATGTCTTTGTTGGCACCATTAGTGTGTACCATTAATGTCTTTGTTGGCACCATTAGTGTCTACCATTAATGTCTTTGTTGGCACCATTAGTGTGTACCATTAATGTCTTTGTTGGCACCATTAGTGTGTACCATTAATGTCTTTGTTGGCACCATTAGTGTGTACCATTAATGTCTTTGTTGGCACCATTAGTGTGTACCATTAATGTCTTTGTTGGCACCATTAGTGTGTACCATTAATGTCTTTCAGTGATGTTTCAACAATAAAATAATTTTTTTTGTCTGTTTTTAATCCTTTCACTGTTGAGACTCCTGCTGCTCACAAACTTTCACTGTTGAGACTCCTGCTGCTCACAAACTTTCACTGTTGAGACTCCTGCTGCTCACAAACTTTCACTGTTGAGAATCCTGCTGCTCACAAACTTTCACTGTTGAGACTCCTGCTGCTCACAAACTTTCACTGTTGAGACTCCTGCTGCTCACAAACTTTCACTGTTGAGACTCCTGCTGCTCACAAACTTTCACTGTTGAGACTCCTGCTGCTCACAAACTTTCACTGTTGAGATTCCTGCTGCTCACAAACTTTCACTGTTGAGACTCCTGCTGCTCACAAACTTTCACTGTTGAGACTCCTGCTGCTCACAAACTTTCACTGTTAAAGACCCCTGCTGCTCACAAACTTTCACTGTTAAAGACCCCTGCTGCTCACAAACTTTCACTGTTGAGACTCCTGCTGCTCACAAACTTTCACTGTTGAGACCCCTGCTGCTCACAAACTTTCACTGTTGAGACTCCTGTTACTCACAAACTTTCACTGTTGAGACTCCTGCTGCTCACAAACTTTCACTGTTGAGACTCCTGCTACTCACAAACTTTCACTGTTGAGACCCCTGCTGCTCACAAACTTTCACTGTTGAGACTCCTGCTGCTCACAAACTTTCACTGTTGAGACCCCTGCTGCTCACAAACTTTCACTGTTGAGACTCCTGCTACTCACAAACTTTCACTGTTGAGACCCCTGCTGCTCACAAACTTTCACTGTTGAGACTCCTGCTGCTCACAAACTTTCACTGTTGAGACTCCTGCTGCTCACAAACTTTCACTGTTGAAGACTCCCTGCTGCTCACAAACTTTCACTGTTGAAGACTCCCTGCTACTCACAAACTTTCACTGTTAAAGACCCCTGCTGCTCACAAACTTTCACTGTTGAGACTCCTGCTACTCACAAACTTTCACTGTTGAGACCCCTGCTACTCACAAACTTTCACTGTTGAGACTCCTGCTACTCACAAACTTTCACTGTTGAGACTCCTGCTACTCACAAACTTTCACTGTTGAGACTCCTGCTACTCACAAACTTTCACTGTTGAGACTCCTGCTGCTCACAAACTTTCACTGTTGAGACCCCTGCTGCTCACAAACTTTCACTGTTGAGACTCCTGCTACTCACAAACTTTCACTGTTGAGACTCCTGCTGCTCACAAACTTTCACTGTTGAGACTCCTGCTACTCACAAACTTTCACTGTTGAGACTCCTGCTGCTCACAAACTTTCACTGTTGAGACCCCTGCTGCTCACAAACTTTCACTGTTGAGACTCCTGTTACTCACAAACTTTCACTGTTGAGACTCCTGCTGCTCACAAACTTTCACTGTTGAGACTCCTGCTGCTCACAAACTTTCACTGTTGAGACCCCTGCTGCTCACAAACTTTCACTGTTGAGACCCCTGCTACTCACAAACTTTCACTGTTGAGACCCCTGCTACTCACAAACTTTCACTGTTGAGACCCCTGCTACTCACAAACTTTCACTGTTGAGACCCCTGCTACTCACAAACTTTCACTGTTGAGACCCCTGCTGCTCACAAACTTTCACTGTCGAGACCTCTGCTGCTCACAAACTTTCACTGTCGAGACCTCTGCTGCTCACAAACTTGCTCTCAGTGTCGAAGAATTTTCAAAAAGAATTTTTTTTGTTATGAAATGATAGAGAATCTTTCCCCGATGATAATGACACGAAAAGTACGAAATGTGATGATAAACTTACGGAATTACGTTCTTGCGAAGTTAGCGGTCTTGGCGATATTTACGCTTCAGCGTAATTCCATTGTTCCAGTCGGCCAAACTCATAGCTAATTCGCTAGAACTCCATTTGTTCTATCGAGTATGTACAAGAAATTGACCATTTACCGATTTCAACTACCCAATAAAGTGATCAGAATTTAGTAATTTAGCCAATTTCATACACAATTCAAGTAAGGGCGTTTTCAAAATAGGGTCCAGAATTAACAATACAAACATTCCTAGAATTAAAATAACAGTTTTTCTGGTCATTAGTCACGTCTCCAGGCCCCTCTTATATTACACTGGCTTTTCATTTTGAATTTTTATTCTGGTGGCCTGGTGGTTAACGCTCTGGCTTCACACGGTGAGGGCCTGGGTTCGATTCCCAGCCAGAGTAGAAACATTGGACGTGTTTCTTTCCACCTGTTGTCTATGTTCCCCATCAGTAAAATGGGTACCTGGGTGTTAGTCGACTGGTGTGGGTCGCATCCTGGGACACTGACCTATGGAGGCCTGGTCACAGACCGGGCCGCGGGGGCGTTGACCCCCGGAACTCTCTCCAGGTAAATCCAGGTAAACACAAAAAATAGAAGATTTACTGCTATGCAGACTACTGCATTATTGTAAAAATTGTATAAATAGTATCACCGCATTTGTGAAAGAATATTAGACGTGTATTGGACGCGTGACGTGATTTATTTACTCTTGAACATCAGCAAAAATCGAACATTTCCGCTACTTTGAGTTCAATTTTTATGTACTTTTATTCCGCAAACCATTTAATATCATCTCTATTTCTGTACAATATCTTTCATTCTATGAAATGAGACCAAGAAAATGAGAACACAACCATAAATACCATACGAAAATGCACTGCAAAGTCGGTGTTTTGAATTTATCTGAGAGCCAGTTAATTTAATAGTGTTCTATGACCAGTCTTGTTGCATAGGTGGAGACTTCAATAATGTACTCGAGCAAGGATGGTTCACCTGTAGCAGCATCGTCTGTCAACCCTCCAAAAAGATAACCAAAACTGAGCAGAAATGTAAGAGATCCTTGGAATCTGAGCCAGACTTCGAAGGATGGCTGAAGACTAGCTTTAAAGGGTCGCTGTTAGGATATTGCAATGCTTGTGATGTTAATATTTGTATTAGCACAGGAAAAATGAGCTAAAGAAAAACAACATTCACTCGGAAGAAAACACTTCTAAAATTATCCTCTAACGAAAACACGACCTTCTGTGCTTAACATGCCTCATGTAAGTGGCAAAAAAAAATGGATGATGTCCTAAAAGAAAGTGACATTTGATTGGCAGTGTTTATCTGCCATTCTATGTGAAGGTATTACAACCCTTGGTCTTCTGACACACTAGCCTCTGTCTTACAAGCTAGTCCCTGAGCAGGAGCCAGTGTGCATCTTCTGACATACTAACCTCTGTTACTTTATAAGTAAGGAGCCACTTGGTCCAAGCTTGTTCTTGAGGAGGAGTGCATGTGCACTTCATGACATACTAGCCTCTGCCTCTCATCCACGCAGTTTCTGTTTTTTTTTTTCTTTTTGGCTCCTGACTCCTGGTTTATGTACTCGTGTAGGGTCTTTGCATTTTTGTACCTGTATGAACTTTCTCCATAGACTGTTTCCTAAGCTGAAGTTTCTACAGGAAGTACGAGTATGGCTCGTCCAAGTCTTTATCTTACCGTTCTAGACAGACTTTCTTTCTTATCTACACCTTGGAAAATGTACCAAAGATTTGAATTTTATATTGTGAATATTTAATCACGTTTCATTAAAGTTTTATGTTCCCCTTTATTTTTCTTTATTGACTTTTTGAAACTTAATGAATTGGTCAACTAAATTAAGGTTTTTAGACAAATGGGTAGGCTTTATTGTTAAACAAATCACTAGCAGGCCACTCTATTAGGCTGGGAGTTGGGCTCTTGATCTTAGAGGTAAACGGCTTTTGTATTCAATAGAGCTGATAATGTTTATCACAATATACAAACGCAAACTGGCAAAGAAATATTCCATGGAATGGGAGTAATATCAATGTTTACTAAATATCAGTTGCAATTGATCGGTCAGCACATCAAACATAAAATGAGAATAATAGTTGATGAATTGAGTGCAAATCAGCGTGTAAATTAGTACTAACTTTACAATTCCCATAACACAGAACAGCCATCTGTGTTCTCCTTAAAAGTCCTTTGAAACTCAGCAAGACTTCTCATCAAATCTTAAGTTTCTACAACAAAGTAGTGAGGCTTCACGCAGCAGGTGTTGAAAGCAAATAACTCAGATGTACTCTTTCCAGTAATGGATCTCAGTCCAAGTAATGTGTATATGCAACTTTACTGTGCATAAACGAACAGGCAAGTCTCCTAAATATTTTTATTATGCACCTCATACCCATCCTGTGGGCGGTAGTCAAAAGATTAGAGGTACATAATGGGTCCAGGGACTGTACCTCAGAGTTATGATAGCTGAACTAGTCAATGGAGATAGTAACCTTCAGAAATTTAGCAGACTGTAACACGTATATTTAGGGAGATTCCGCCTTCTAATGAGCGCTTGTGGCAAAGTATTTCATATGATGAGAGGATTATGAATAGAGGAAGAACTGGAAGAAATGTATGGCCCACATGTTATTACCCATATGATGCGAGATAAACTCATTACCCGTGTTCTCGGAGGACTGTCTGATACAGGGGGAGGAGAGTGAGGCTCTCACGACAAAACTGTTTCCCGATGTGATTCCACAAGATTCTTCTGAATGCTAAGATAATAACAATAATGACGTAAATAGATATTCTGAGACAGTTCCTGAAGTAGCTCGAGAACAGTTCTATCGATGAACAAGACTTAGATGTGCTGGATAAAGAAGAGCTGAAACAACTAGAAGAACTCTTGAATGGGTTCTTGTCCTCGGTATATCTCAAGATGATTGTGTCAATAAATGTTGCTGTAGAGAGCACGACAATATTAATGAGCAATTAATCATGCACAGCAACACTAGATACAGTGTTAATAGCACACAAATAACCTGCACATAAGAGAAAGAAATTCTCGTATGATGACGTTTCGTACGACTTGAACCATTAACTAATAATCACTGATTAATGGTCTAAGTCGGACCGAAACGTCATCATAAGTTTCTTTGTGTATTGTTCCAGCCACGGTATTGTGCCTTTTTATTCCTAATGTTAACAGTACGTTATTGTGATACAGGAGTTCATCACCCATGAGAGACTGGGACTCTGGGAGGATCATATGGCTACCCCGGAGTTATGAGAGACTAGGACTCTGGGAGGATCATATGGCTACCCCGGAGTTATGAGAGACTAGGACTCTGGGAGGATCATCTGGCTACCCCGGAGTTATGAGAGACTAGGACTCTTGGAAGATCATCTGGCTACCCCGGAGTTATGAGAGACTAGGACTCTTGGAAGATCATCTGGCTACCCCGGAGTTATGAGAGACTAGGACTCTTGGAAGATCATCTGGCTACCCCGGAGTTATGAGAGACTAGGACTCTTGGAAGATCATCTGGCTACCCCGGAGTTATGAGAGACTAGGACTCTTGGAGGATCATCTGGCTACCCCGGAGTTATGAGAGACTAGGACTCTTGGAGGATCATCTGGCTACCCCGGAGTTATGAGAGACTAGGACTCTTGGAAGATCATCTGGCTACTCCGGAGTTATGAGAGACTAGGACTCTTGGAAGATCATCTGGCTACCCCGGAGTTATGAGAGACTAGGACTCTTGGAGGATCATGTAGCTACCCCGGAGTTATGAGAGACTAGGACTCTTGGAAGATCATCTGGCTACCCCGGAGTTATGAGAGACTAGGACTCTTGGACGATCATCTGGCTACCCCGGAGTTATGAGAGACTAGGACTCTTGGAGGATCATGTGCCTACCCCGGAGTTATGAGAGACTAGGACTCTTGGAAGATCATCTGGCTACCCCGGAGTTATGAGAGACTAGGACTCTTGGAGGATCATCTGGCTACTCTGGAGTTATGAGAGACTAGGACTCTTGGAAGATCATCTGGCTACTCTGGAGTTATGAGAGACTAGGACTCTTGGAAGATCATCTGGCTACCCCGGAGTTATGAGAGACTAGGACTCTTGGAGGATCATGTGGCTACCCCGGAGTTATGAGAGACTAGGACTCTTGGAAGATCATCTGGCTACCCCGGAGTTATGAGAGACTAGGACTCTTGGAAGATCATCTGGCTACCCCGGAGTTATGAGAGACTAGGACTCTTGGAAGATCATCTGGCTACCCCGGAGTTATGAGAGACTAGGACTCTTGGACGATCATCTGGCTACCCCGGAGTTATGAGAGACTAGGACTCTTGGAAGATCATCTGGCTACTCTGGAGTTATGAGAGACTAGGACTCTTGGAAGATCATCTGGCTACCCCGGAGTTATGAGAGACTAGGACTCTTGGAGGATCATGTGGCTACCCCGGAGTTATGAGAGACTAGGACTCTTGGAAGATCATCTGGCTACCCCGGAGTTATGAGAGACTAGGACTCTTGGAAGATCATCTGGCTACCCCGGAGTTATGAGAGACTAGGACTCTTGGAAGATCATCTGGCTACCCCGGAGTTATGAGAGACTAGGACTCTTGGACGATCATCTGGCTACCCCGGAGTTATGAGAGACTAGGACTCTTGGAAGATCATCTGGCTACCCCGGAGTTATGAGAGACTAGGACTCTTGGAGGATCATCTGGCTACCCCGGAGTTATGAGAGACTAGGACTCTTGGACGATCATCTGGCTACCCCGGAGTTATGAGAGACTAGGACTCTTGGAAGATCATCTGGCTACCCCGGAGTTATGAGAGACTAGGACTCTTGGAAGATCATCTGGCTACCCCGGAGTTATGAGAGACTAGGACTCTTGGAAGATCATCTGGCTACCCCGGAGTTATGAGAGACTAGGACTCTTGGAAGATCATCTGGCTACCCCGGAGTTATGAGAGACTAGGACTCTTGGAGGCTACCCCGGAGTTATGAGAGACTAGGACTCTCATCTGGCTACCCCGGAGTTATGAGAGACTAGGACTCTTGGATGATCATCTGGCTACCCCGGAGTTATGAGAGACTAGGACTCTTGGAAGATCATCTGGCTACCCCGGAGTTATGAGAGACTAGGACTCTTGGAATCATCTGATCATCTGGCTACCCCGGAGTTATGAGAGACTAGGACTCTTGGAAGATCATCTGGCTACCCCGGAGTTATGAGAGACTAGGACTCTTGGAAGATCATCTGGCTACTCTTATGAGAGACTAGGCTACCCCGGAGTTATGAGAGACTAGGACTCTTGGAGGATCATCTGGCTACCCCGGAGTTATGAGAGACTAGGACTCTTGGAGGATCATCTGGCTACCCCGGAGTTATGAGAGACTAGGACTCTTGGAGGATCATCTGGCTACCCCGGAGTTATGAGAGACTAGGACTCTTGGAGGATCATCTGGCTACCCCGGAGTTATGAGAGACTAGGACTCTTGGAGGATCATCTGGCTACCCCGGAGTTATGAGAGACTAGGACTCTTGGAGGATCATCTGGCTACCCCGGAGTTATGAGAGACTAGGACTCTTGGACGATCATCTGGCTACCCCGGAGTTATGAGAGACTAGGACTCTTGGAGGATCATGTGGCTACCCCGGAGTTATGAGAGACTAGGACTCTTGGAAGATCATCTGGCTACTCTGGAGTTATGAGAGACTAGGACTCTTGGAGGATCATGTGGCTACCCCGGAGTTATGAGAGACTAGGACTCTTGGAGGATCATGTGGCTACCCCGGAGTTATGAGAGACTAGGACTCTTGGAGGATCATGTGGCTACCCCGGAGTTATGAGAGACTAGGACTCTTGGAGGATCATGTGGCTACCCCGGAGTTATGAGAGACTAGGACTCTTGGAGGATCATGTGGCTACCCCGGAGTTATGAGAGACTAGGACTCTTGGAGGATCATGTGGCTACCCCGGAGTTATGAGAGACTAGGACTCTTGGAGGATCATGTGGCTACCCCGGAGTTATGAGAGACTAGGACTCTTGGAGGATCATGTGGCTACCCCGGAGTTATGAGAGACTAGGACTCTTGGAGATCATCTGATCATCTGGCTACCCCGGAGTTATGAGAGACTAGGACTCTTGGAAGATCATCTGGCTACCCCGGAGTTATGAGAGACTAGGACTCTTGGAGGATCATCTGGCTACCCCGGAGTTATGAGAGACTAGGACTCTTGGAGGATCATCTGGCTACCCCGGAGTTATGAGAGACTAGGACTCTTGGAAGATCATCTGGCTACCCCGGAGTTATGAGAGACTAGGACTCTTGGAAGATCATGTGGCTACCCCGGAGTTATGAGAGACTAGGACTCTTGGAAGATCATCTGGCTACCCCGGAGTTATGAGAGACTAGGACTCTTGGACGATCATCTGGCTACCCCGGAGTTATGAGAGACTAGGACTCTTGGAGGATCATGTGGCTACCCCGGAGTTATGAGAGACTAGGACTCTTGGAGGATCATCTGGCTACCCCGGAGTTATGAGAGACTAGGACTCTTGTAGGATCATGTGGCTACCCCGGAGTTATGAGAGAGACTCTTGGAGAGACTAGGACTCTTGGAGGTTCATGTGGCTACCCCGGAGTTATGAGAGACTAGGACTCTTGGAGGATCATCTGGCTACCCCGGAGTTATGAGAGACTAGGACTCTTGGAAGATCATCTGGCTACCCCGGAGTTATGAGAGACTAGGACTCTTGGAGGATCATCTGGCTACCCCAGAGTTATGAGAGACTAGGACTCTGGGAGGATCATCTGGCTTCCCCGGCGTTATGAGGGACTAGGACTCTTGGAGGATCATCTGGCTACCCCGGAGTTATAAGAGACTAGGGCTCTTGGAGGATCATCTGGCTACCCCGGAGTTATGAGAGACTAGGACTCTTGGAAGATCATCTGGCTACCCCGGAGTTATGAGAGACTAGGACTCTTGGAGGATCATCTGGCTACCCCGGAGTTATGAGAGACTAGGACTCTTGGAGGATCATCTGGCTACCCCGGAGTTATGAGAGACTAGGGCTCTTGGAGGATCATCTGGCTACCCCGGAGTTATGAGAGACTAGGACTCTTGGAGGATCATCTGGCTACCCCGGAGTTATGAGAGACTAGGACTCTTGGAGGATCATGTGGCTACCCCGGAGTTATGAGAGACTAGGACTCTTGGACGATCATCTGGCTACCCCGGAGTTATGAGAGACTAGGACTCTTGGAAGATCATCTGGCTACCCCGGAGTTATGAGAGACTAGGACTCTTGGAGGATCATGTGGCTACCCCGGCTAGGGCTCCATCTGGAGTTATGAGAGACTAGGACTCTTGGAGGATCATCTGGCTACCCCGGAGTTATGAGAGACTAGGACTAGGACTCTTGGACTAGGAGGATCATCTGGCTAGGACTCCATCTGGAGGAGTTATGAGAGACTAGGACTCTTGGAGGATCATGTGGCTACCCCGGAGTTATAAGAGACTAGGGCTCTTGGAGGATCATCTGACTACCCCGGAGTTATGAGAGACTAGGACTCTTGGAGGATCATCTGGCTACCCCGGAGTTATGAGAGACTAGGACTCTTGAAGGATCATCTGGCTACCCCGGAGTTATGAGAGACTAGGACTCTTGGACGATCATCTGGCTACCCCGGAGTTATGAGAGACTAGGACTCTTGTAGGATCATGTGGCTACCCCGGAGTTATAAGAGACTAGGGCTCTTGGAGGATCATCTGGCTACCCCGGAGTTATGAGAGACTAGGACTCTTGGAAGATCATCTGGCTACCCCGGAGTTATAAGAGACTAGGACTCTTGGAGGATCATCTGGCTACCCCGGAGTTATGAGAGACTAGGACTCTTGGAAGATCATCTGGCTACCCCGGAGTTATGAGAGACTAGGACTCTTGGAGGATCATCTCTTTGTTGAAATAAGGCATATCATCTAAGCTAAAAAGTGATAATCTTTGTCTCTAAATGATGGGAAACTGACTATTTTGCTTCCATGGTTGTATAAGACATTGGTCTAGGAAGGCTATCAAACTGTTGGAAAGAGTGAGAGACTTCGGGTTATTCTTTGGACTGACTTTGTAATTGAACAAGTCAAGATAGTATCTTTGAAATGCCGTTGGACCTCACCAGAGCTAGGGGCATGAAGGCAAGTTGAAGATTTAGAGACATGTGCAACATCTGGGTATCTTTAATTGTAGACGTTTCGCCCTCCAGTGGCTTTATCAATATAATATAAGGACATATAGTGAAGAATGTAGAGCTTTATACAAAAGAAGAGGTAATCAGTCCCTCAGCTTTGGCGTTGGTGCGCTTCTGTAAGGGGCTTCGATACAGCAGGCATGTGTGTGCCTGATGGATAGGAGTGAGTGGAGACGAGTGGTTTTTTGGGCCTTGACGAGCTGTTGGAGTGTGAGTAGGGTAATATTTTGTGAAGAGCTTTAGGGAAACCTGTTAGCTGGACTTGAGCCCTGGAGGTGAGAAGTACATTGCCTCCACTCTAAAGGATAAGTTTGGGATATTTGCTATTTAGAGTGACATCTAAACTGCTTTTCTGCGCACCTCTGGAAATACAGTGACAGAGTGAATGATGGTAAAAATGTTTCTTTCTTGGGTCACCCTTTCTCAGTGAGGGAGAGCCAGTGTGTTAAATACATACATACACACACACACACACACACACACACACACACACACATATATATATGTATATATATATATATATGTATATATATAGTACAAAGCGCTTGGATTTCTCTATTCTTTCAGAGTGGTTGTTTTGCATATATATATATATATATATATATATATATATATATATATATATATATATATATATATATATATATATATATATATATATATGCAATAAGATCACAGTAAGCAGGTGATTTTAAAATATGCAAAACAACCACTGTGAAAGAGTAGTGAAATTCCAAGCACTTTCGTGACTACTCACATTGTCAAGTAGTCACGAAAGTGCTTGGAATTTCACTACTCTTTCACAGTGGTTGTTTTGCATATATATATATATATATATATATATATATATATATATATATATATATATATATATATATATATATATATATATATATATATATATATATATATATATATATATATATATGTATGTATGTATGTATGTGTGTATATATATATATATATATATATATATATATATATATATATATATATATATATATATATATATATATATATACATACACACACAGGGAAACGCCTTCCGCCTATATAGCAATGTGTCGTGGGGTCGAACCCTGGGCTGCCGCAGTTTGGTAAATGTTTCAATACAACTTGTTTCGTGGTTTCATTGCTATATAGACTTCTTGTTCAGGCGGATATTCAAACAGGAGGAGGCTGAAATTAATCCTTGAACATCCACTGCCACGAGTGTCCTCGCAACATGAAACAAGCCTAGTTCGCTAGGCTCATGTTGCTTGTAGGATCGGTGGCGGAATGGATACCGTGACACGTATGTTGTGTTGTCTCTTGAGGCGGGACAGTGTGTCATGGGGTCGAACCCTGGCCTGCCGTAGTTTGGTATATATATATATATATATATATATATATATATATATATATATATATATATATATATATATATATATATATATATATATATATATATATATATATATATATATATATATCCGCCTGAACGAGAAGTCTATATAGCAATGAAACCACGAAACAAGTTGTATATATATATATATATATATATATATTTATATACATATATATATATGTGTGTGTGTGTGTGTGTGTGTGTGTGTGTGTGGGTGTGTGTGTGTGTGTGTGTACTCAACTAGTTGAGGTTACAGGGGTTGGTCCAAGCTCCTGGCCCCGCCTCTTTACTGGTCGCTACTAGGTCACTCTCCTAGTACCGTGAGCTTTATCATACCTCTGCTTAAAGCTATGTATGGATCCTGCCTCCACTACTTCGTTTCCCAAACTATTCCACTTCCTGACTACTCTGTGGCTGAAGAAATACATCCTAACATCCCTGTGATTCATCTGTGTCTTCAACTTCCAATTGTGTTCCCTTGTTACTGTGTCCAATCTCTGGAACATCCTGTCTTTGTCCACCTTGTCAATTCCTCTCAGTATTTTGTATGTCGTTATCATGTCCCCCCTATCTCTCCTGTCCTCCAGTGTCGCCAGGTTGATTTCCCTTAACCTCTCCTCGTAGGACATACCTCTTAGCTCTGGGACTAGTCTTGTTGCAAACCTTTGCACTTTCTCTAGTTTCTTCACGTGCTTGGCTAGGTGTGGGTTCCAAACTGGTGCCGCATACTCCAATATGGGCCTAACGTACACGGTGTACAGGGTCCTGAATGATTCCTTATTAAGATGTCGGAGTGCTGTTCTGAGGTTTGCCAGGCGCCCATATGCTGCAGCAGTTATTTGGTTGATGTGCGCTTCAGGAGATGTGCCTGGTGTTATACTCACCCCAAGATCTTTTTCCTTAAGTGAGGTTTGTAGTCTCTGGCCCCCTAGACTGTACTCCGTCTGCGGTCTTCTTTGTCTTTCCCCAATCTTCATGACTTTGCACTTGGTGGGATTGAACTCCAGGAGCCAATTGCTGGACCAGGTCTGCAGCCTGTCCAGATCCCTTTGTAGTTCTGCCTGGTCTTCGATCGAGTGAATTCTTCTCATCAACTTCACATCATCTGCAAACAGGGACACTTCAGAGTCTATTCCTTCCGTCATGTTGTTCACAAATACCAGAAACAGCACTGGTCCTAGGACTGACCCCTGTGGGACCCCACTGGTCACAGTGTGTGTGTACTCACCTATTTGTACTCACCTATTTGTGGTTGCAGGGGTCGAGTCACAGCTCCTGGCCCCGCCTCTTCGCTGATTGCTACTAGGTCCTCTCTTTCCCTGCCCCATGAGCTCTATCATACCTCGCCTTAAAACTATGTATGGTTCCTGCCTCCACTACATCACTTTCTAGGCTATTCCATGGCCTGACTACTCTATGACTGAAGAAATACTTCCTGACATCCCTTTGATTCATCTGAGTCTTCAACTTCCAATTGTGACCTCTTGTGTCTGTGTCCCATCTCTGGAACATCCCGTCTTTGTCCACCTCGTCTATTCCGCGCAGTATTTTATATGTCGTTATCATGTCTCCCCTGACCCTCCTGTCCTCCAGTGTCGTCAGGCCGATTTCCCTCAACCTTTATTCATAGGACAATCCCCGTAGCTCTGGGACTAGTCTTGTTGCAAACCTTTGCACTTTCTCTAATTTCTTGACGTGCTTGACTAGGTGTGGATTCCAAACTGGTGCTGCATACTCCAGTATGGGCCTGACGTAGATGGTATACAGAGTCTTAAACGAATCCTTACTGAGGTATCGGAACGCTATCCGTAGGTTTGCCAGGCGCCCGTATGCTGCAGCAGTTATCTGATTGATGTGCGCCTCAGGAGATATGCTCGGTGTTATACTCACCCCCAGATCTTTTTCCTTGAGTGAGGTTTGCAGTCTTTGGCCATCTAAACTATATTGTGTCTGCGGTCTTCTTTGCCCTTCCCCAATCTTTATGACTTTGCATTTGGCAGGGTTAAATTCAAGGAGCCAGTTGCTGGACCAGGCTTGTAGCCTGTCCAGGTCTCTTTGTAGTCCTGCCTGATCCTCGTCCGATTTGATTCTTCTCATTAACTTCACATCATCTGCAAACAAGGACACTTCTGAGTCTATCCCTTCCGTTATGTCGTTCACATATACCAAGAACAGCACAGGTCCTAGGACTGACCCCTGTGGAACCCCGCTTGTCACAGGCGCCCACTCTGACACCTCGTCGCGTACCATGACTCGTTGTTGCCTCCCTGTCAGATATTCTCTGATCCATTGCAGTGCCTTTCCTGTTATGTGTGCCTGGTCCTCTAGCTTTTGCAGTAACCTCTTGTGAGGAACTGTGTCGAAGGCCTTCTTGCAGTCCAAAAATATGCAGTCGATCCACCCCTCTCTCTCTTGTCTTACTTCTGTCACCTTGTCATAAAACTCTAGTAGGTTTGTGACACAGGATTTTCCTTCCCTGAAACCGTGCTGGTTGTCAATTATACACTTGTTTCTTTCCAGGTGCCCCACCACTCTCCTCCTGATGATCTTCTTCATGACCTTGCATACTATACACGTTAGTGATACGGGTCTGTAGTTTAGTGCCTCATTTCTGTCTCCCTTTTTAAAAATTGGGACTACATTTGCCATTTTCCATACCTCAGGGAGTTGCCCAGTTTCAAATGATGTGTTGAAGATCTTTGTTAATGGCTCACACAATATTTCTGCTCCCTTTTTAAGGACCCATGGAGAGATGTTGTCTGGTCCCACCGCCTTTGAGGTGTCAAGTTCGCATAGCAGCTTCTTCACCTCCTCCTTGGTTATATGTACCTCATCCAGCACTTGCTGGTGTGCCCCCCTGTTCTGATTTCTTGGAGTCCTACTGGTTTCCACTGTAAATACCTCTTTAAATCTTGTGTTGAGCTCCTGACAAACCTCTCGGTCGTTTCTTGTGAATTCCCCATCACCCTTCCTCAGTCTGATTACCTGGTCCTTGACTGTTGTTTTCCTCCTGATGTGGCTGTACAACAGCTTCCGGTCAGTCTTTACTTTTGATGCTATGTCATTTTCATATTGTCTCTGAGCCTCCCTTCTTATCTGTGCATATTCGTTTCTGGCTCTTCGGCTGATTTCTTTATTTTCCTGAGTTCTCTGTCTTCTGTACCTTTTCCATTCTCTAGTACACCTAGTTTTTGCCTCCCTACACCTTTGGGTGAACCAAGGACTCGTTCTGTTCTTCCCATTATTTCTGTTTTCCTTGGGAACAAACCTCTCCTCTGCCTCCTTGCATTTTGTTGCTACATAGTCCATCATTTCTTGTACTGGTTTTCCTGTCAGTTCGCTCTCCCACTGAATGTCTTGAAAGAAGTTCCTCAAGCCTGAGTAGTTCCCCCTTTTGTAGTTTGGTTTTTCCCACCCTATTCCTGCTGCTCTCTCCACTTGGAGCTCAACTATGTAATCGAAGCACAGAACCACATGATCACTAGCTCCCAGGGGCCTTTCATACATGATACCCTCGATGTCCGAACTACTCATGGTGAATACAAGGTCCAACCTTGCTGGTTCATCCTCTCCTCTCTCTCTGGTAGTGTCTCTAACATGTTGATGCATGAGGTTTTTCAGTACCACATCCATCATCTTGGCTCTCCATGTTTCGGGAGGGTGTGTGTGTGTGTGTGTGTGTGTGTGTGTGTGTGTCCTCACCTATTTGTAATTACAGAGGTTGAATCTCAGCGCATGAGTGTCTGTGTCTGCCTCTCTCTCTCTCTCTCTCTCTCTCTCTCTCTCTCTGCCCTTGTATTATCACAAATATTTCTTAATAAGACGTATATTTTTATATTTTTTAAAATCTTAACATAACGTAAGGTAAAAAAAAATATACAAAAAGGAGGCGGAAAGCGAGTACACATTCGTCAAGAACAATACAGATACCTCCTGTATCAATTTCTTGAGAAATACGTAATAATTAAATTCATTTATCGTTAAAACGCGCCGCTAGATGGAAGTGTGTGCGTATTATACATTCCGTGTGGGGAGGACTGCGGCAGACTTTGTATTATGAACCCTTGTATTATACATCACTTAGTTTGTATTATAGATCACTTGCATGGGCGACACTCGTGCTTCTTATCTGGGGTGTAATTGTGGCAGGAGGTGTGGAGGAACGCACTGCAGATAACAGGCTGATAAGACGTTGTAATGGGGCCTTGACAGGTAAGCGCTTAGCACATACCAACGAGCTGGTGTTTATGATAGTGTATTGACACAGTGCCACTCACAACTGCTAGGTGGGAACACCTGGTGAATTACAGGTCAGTAGGAAGGTTGATAAATGATCCCTGTGTCAGGGGTAGAGCATTTGACTTACACCTGAAATGACTGGGGTTCGATTCTAGGCATGAACGAGAAAACTGGTACCTGCTTTTCACCTAGAAGTAACATATTTCTAAGACGTTGAAAAAGACACTTACGTACAGCTCAGGATATTTATTAGAGGAAACGTTTCGCCGCTAGTAGCTTCTTCAGTCCTAACGACAGAAAGAATAAGCCACTATTGGCGAAACGTTTCCTCTAAATTAACTATATATAAGTGTCTGTTTCCACATCTCGTCGGTATCACCATAACTCCCTGACAGTTAGTCAGCCATGACGCGTCGCATCTTCCAGGAGGACCGAAGAATACCCTCATAAGTAAGTTAGTTTATTCAGGTATACACAAATACAGTTGATAGGTAAGACACATAGGCAACAGTTAGGCGAAACGTTTCAGAATAAAGTTGCCTAACTGTTGCCTATGTGTCTTACCTACCAACCTGTCGGTATTGTATACCATTTTGATATTCACAAATGCAGTTACGCAGATTATCATACACAGCAGCAGATGTGTAGAGAACCTGGGATAACCCATAAAAGTCAGACAAGGTGACTTATTTCCAATGGGGTCCTTTTAATACAATATTATTATACTATAAAGGATATAATATCTTATTATTATACTATAAGATATATACTAGGAATAAGGTAAAATAAGTTATTTATATTTACTTGTGTGTTAGCTAAAAAAATAAAAAATCATTCTCTTCCCTTTCTGTCGCTACATTCATTAGGAATCTTTTGTCACTCTTCTTGAACTGGTTGATGTTATGACTGGCTTTGACATGTGCAGGCAGACTGTTCCATTCCTTTATTGCTGTACAATAAAAGGTGTTTGAAGCCTGGCCACTGACTGTGGCTACTACAAAGTTGTGTTCTCTCCCCCTGGTACTATGATTGCTCCGGTTCTCGACCTTGACAAAATTGACAGCAAGATATTGTGGACACTGTTTGTGAATAATTTTATAAACTTGACTTAACTTCAGTTGTTTTACTCTGTCTTCAACATTCAGCATATCCAGTTGTTGTAATTCATCCTGGATTACATGTTCTTTTGAACCCAGGCCTACATGTTCTCTTGGACCCAAGCTTACATGTTCTCTTGGACCCAAGCTTACATGTTCTCTTGGACCCAAGCTTATATGTTCTCTTGGACCCAAGCTTACATGTTCTCTTGGACCCAAGATTATATGTTCTCTTGGACCCAAGCTTACATGTTCTCTTGAACCCAGGCCTACATGTTCTCTTGGACCCAAGCTTACATGTTCTCTTGGACCCAAGCTTACATGTTCTCTTGGACCCAAGCTTACATGTTCTCTTGGACCCAAGCTTACATGTTCTCTTGGACCCAAGCTTACATGTTCTCTTGGACCCAAGCTTACATGTTCTCTTGGACCCAAGCCTACATGTTCTCTTGGACTCAGCTCCAGGATGAATCTTACCATTTTGTTCTGGGTAATTTGTAATCTGACTTTCAGTTTTTTTTTTTTTTGTCAAGGCGCAATAGCAAGCGTAGTTCATTTGACACTGTGTAAGGGCTAGACATAGGGTCCTGCGAGCCTCAGTAGGTAGATACTGTGTCTCAGTAGGTAGACACTGTGTCTCAGTAGGTAGACACTGTGTCTCAGTAGGTAGACACTGTGTCTCAGTAGGTAGACACTGTGCTTGTCTGTAGAGGAACTTCAGTCTGACATTCGCTTTCTTTACTACACTGTTCCCTATCAGTTCTCCTGACATGCATGGGTCAAAGGGGATTCCCAGATATTTTATTGAGGAAACTGAAGTGATGGGTTCCCCATTACATCGGAAATTAATATTATTTACCCTTCTCAGTTTATGTTTCATGCCGAAGAGTATGGCTTCAGTTTTCCCGAGGTGTAACTATAGTCTGTTGTCTACTAACTATTTGCTGCAGGACTCTAGTTCTTGTGTTAAAACATTAGCAATATCTTGTGGGTCTTTACCTGATACTATCAGAGCACTGCCATCTGCATACAGTAGGAGTTTGCACTTGACACTGATGGGCATATCATTTACATAATAAAGGAATAATAAAGGACCCAGAATACTATCTTGGGGAACTCCACATGCTATCGGCAGGGGTTCTGATTCTGTTTTGTTAGTTTTGACAATTTGTTTCCTGTTGCTAAGGTAGGACTTAAACCAGTCTACGGAACCTATGCCGATTGCTTGAAGTTTCTTACTTAATATATTGTGGTTGACAGTGTCGAAGTGTCCACTGTTCGGCTTTCTTGGGTTATTCTGAGATTCAGTGTAGATTTAATAATTTAAGTTACCTATTTCTGTGGAGTGAATGGGGAGAGGAGCAAATGTTCATGTAGTTTGAATAGGTTTTCCAGGAGTTCATTTGTTCCGGAATGTCTTGTTTTTCATGTCTTGTCTCGGGTCTGTCTGTTGGGAACTGGTGTCTCATATTTGAGGTTCCCTGTTAAAGTCATATTTAGAAAAAACGTTGATCATTACTGTGCCTGTGTAACCTCTTTTGTTTACAGCAGTGACAGCACTTCCCACTTGTTCTAGCTTCTTACACTAAAAGCATATTATAATCCCGAAAAATAGGGCTTTAGGTCAAATTTTCGGGATTAAAATATCTTGGTATCTAGTACATAGGTAAACTGCAACGTTAATGTCTGACGTGCAATGGAAAGCTTCTAGACTAGTAAACTAACTAACCTGAGTTAAGTTACCAGGAATATCAGGGTGGATTATGCCGCCTCCACTATTGTGCTTGTCAGAAGGGTGAAGCAGAATGACGGTGTTGAACACAAGTTATGCAGCAGCAAGTACAACATTCATCACGGTACACTGCCTGACATTTTACTGCATATTTCAACACGCGAGTAACTGTCATCGGTGTCGCTTTGAGTCTGGGGAAATGATTTTCATCTGAGATGGAACTGCCTTTCCCGACCTCTGATCGGTTCTGATTTCCTCCCAGGCCTGCATTACCCTTACGGATTTAGCAGTTCTTGTAAATAATAATAGCAATATTGATATTATTATTAATAGTAATAGAATTATTATTGTGATGAATGGTTTGAAAAACCGACATGTTGAAGGACTGATTACCTCATTCTCCTCCTCTCCTTACGCCTTCCACTTTGTATTGGACTGATGAAGCCACTGTGTGGGGAAACGTTTCCTGAATAAAGATTCCCATATGCTGCATAAGTGTCTCAATCTTCAGAATTATTATTCTTATTATTAATATTACTCAAGCATTAAGAACACCTGTTTTTTTATTTATATCTTATTAATTTCATCATCTAAATACTCCGGGCTACAAATACTCAAAGTTCTTAAGATCACTGTAAGAAAAACACTCATTTTAAAACTATATTCATGATTGGAATTATAGTGAATGTATGGCGACACATTAGTTGACTTCCTGTACACTGCAAATATAAATTTTCTATCAACACGATGGATTAGAACGTCTAGGAAAGGCAGTTTGTCGTCTACTTGGTGCTCTGTTGTAAACTTAATTGAGGATACTAATTCTAGGAAGGAACTCATTAATATCGCTATCTCTAGTCCACAGATACAGAACATCGTCCACGTATCTGAACCATTAGGCATAACTTGGGAGGATATCTTTAAGAATTCTAGTCTCATAAAATTCCCTATACAAGTTGTTGAGTAAAGGCTAAGGGGATTTCCCATGGCCATGCCTTGTTTTTTAGCATAGTATTTACTTTCAAATACGAACTTGCAGTCCATAACACAAAGCTTGATAACTTCAACAATTATATTCGTGGAATAGGGCTCATGGAAGTTTTCTAGCTCCTCTTAAAGACACATTATTAACTCAGGGACAGACATTAGTAAACAACGCAGTGGCATCAAAACTCTTAAGAGTAAAGTCGTGATGCATTTAATTTCTCGTGCCTCTGTCTAAGGTTAATGTTATTTTTAATATGTGCATCCGAAGTCCTTTCAGCTATAGGAATTAGGAGTTTAATTAACCATTTAGATAGGTTGTACGTAGCTAAACCTACTGAGATTTTAACTGGACGAACTGGGTATCCTTGTTTGTGATTAATCCATAAAAGATAAGTTAGAAGTGAACATTAAAATGGTACAAAATACCGACAGGTTGTTAGGTAAGACTATGGAACAATGCTCTTCTCCAGACTGAGGGACTGACCACCTCAAAACTTTAAGGGTGATGGACTGATTACATCGTCTTCAAGTATCTTCTGCTTCTATCAACTTTTCTGTACTCGACTGAAGAAGCCTACTATGTAGGAGAAACGTTTCGAAATAAAGATACCTAACTGTTGCATATGTGTCTTACCTAACAACATAACTTAGAAGTGCAGACTGGGCTGACAGATGTTTAATTAATTCGTCACTTCTCTTCAGTAACGTTTTAAGGCGTTTAATGAAGTGACAATTGCTCTTGTTGAGGGGGTTATTAGTGAGCGTTTCGCACGTTTCATTATCGCACGTTTAATCTTATCTGGATATTCGACCTCATATCAAATGACAAATGAGTTAGATTTATCAGCTTTCCCGAGACACAAGTCTGATAATTACCGAGATCCTTATTTGCTTTGATAAATCGTAGAGGGCATAGAAAATCACTTTACAGATATTAATTAAGCGCATCAGGCGTCAGGTCACCATGCTTTTTCCACCATAAAAAGAGATTTAGCGAGGTCTACATAATTAACATTCCTGGTCGTGTGAGCGAAACGTAGTCGGGAATTTAAAGCTGCTTGCTGATCGCTACTTAATTCTTGGCTAGAAAAATTATTTAATAACAAAATCCGAGTTCTCATGTGTGGTTGAAGCACTCTGTGTTATAAGAATGGAGGAACACTGCAGAAGGCCTACTGGCCCATACAAGGCAGGTCCTTATCAAAACCACCCCTACCCTAAACTACCCAAGAATTTACTCCCGTGCCCATGACACCAACCAAACCCAGCCCCTCCCACTCATATATATGTCCAATCTCTTTTGGCTTCGATCACCCCACTGGGAAGACTGTTCCACGCATCCACAACTCTGAAAACCAGTACTTACTTATGCCCTTTTTAAATCTAAATTTATCCAACTTAAATCTATTATTTCTGGTTCTTACCTGGTTCAACACCCTCAGTACTTTATTAATATCTCCTTTGTTTATGCCCGTCATCCACTTATACACTTCAATGATATCTCCCCTCATTCTACGCCTCTCCAGAGAGTGGAGATTTAAGGCTTTAAGTCTATCTTCATACGGGAGGTTCCTCTAATGAGTCTATGTCCATCCTGTAGTAAGGGGACCAAAACTGAGCAGCATAATCTAAATGAGGCCTCACTAGTGATGTATAGAGCTGTAAAATAACTTCTGGACTTCTGTTACTTATACTTCTTGATATAAATCCAAGTAATCTGTTAGCTTTGTTGTGCACACTTAGGCACTGCTGTCTTGGCTTTACCTACTGTCTGAGATGCTCCCCAGCCTTCAGCAGTTCAAAACTCAAGGAATATGACTCTCTCCTTAAGACTATGCTAGAGAGTGTATTGAATCTTTCCCTTGAAGATGGACAGTGGTTGCAAGCCTCACTTCCGGTCAGGCTTGGGGGGCTGGGAGTACGCAGATCCTCCCAGATTGCTCTACCAGCTTTCCTATCCTCTTCCATAGCATTAGACGAGTTGATAAGACAAATTCTTCCTGATAACTTCAGTGACTCAGCAGGAATACAGGACCCTAGCTATGCCAGTGCCATCACCGAATGGGAGACTCTTGCTGCCCCAGCACCAAACCCTAGTGCAGCACTGGCGCACAAACAGTCTAGCTGGGATGGCCCAATCGCTGAAAAGGTGCTTGCCAACATGCTCAGGGCTGCAACATCAGATAGAGAGACTGCCCGTCTCCAGGCTGTGAGCGCACATCACTCCGGGGACTTCCTCCAAACAGTTTCCATATCGGCAATGGGAACACGACTCGACCCTAAGACCCTCCGTATTGCAGTGGCTCTGCGCCTTGCTGCCCAAATTCACACAGAATATACGTGTATTTGCGGTGAAGCGCAATCAGACCAATATGGTCTACATGGTCATAACTGTTCCAAAACCAAGGGCTGGCATGCAAGACACAATGAGGTCAATGACATCATAAAGAGAACCCTTGCTACAGCTGGATGCCCAGCTGAGAGGGAGCCCCGATCACTAGCAGCCAACAATACCCACAGCCCAGCAAACCGCCCCGACGGGATCACCATCTATCCTTGGAAGAATGGCAAGCTCTTAGCATTGGACTATACCTGTGTGTTCACACTGGCTGACACCTATATCCATCACAGTGTGGGGCGACAGGGAGGAGCTGCTGACCACAGGGAGGAGTACAAGATCAGCAAGTACAGGGACATAAGCCAACAGTATCAATTTGTCCCAGTGGGATCAGAGACCTTGGGATCATGGGGGAAAAATGCCACACGTTTCCTTAAAGAATTGGGTTCCAGACTCATCGACACCACCAGAGACCCAAGAGCAGCCACTTTCATGTTCCAGCGTCTCAGAGTGGCCATCTAGAGAGGAAATGCTTGCTGCATACTTGGCTCACATCCGGCTTCGAAGGAGCGGGAGGATATTCATAATCTTTAATACACTGTACCATTGTATTCATGTTTGTGTTTTCTGTAAACGTATTCTGTTTATTAATAAATGTTCACATAGAATATAAAATATAGGGGGTGGTAGGAGAAGAAAATATTCAAACAGCTCCGGGGAGAACCTTGAGTTTTCCCTGAAGTACATTTATTGTCTTCTCTGAAGATGAGGGTCACCAGTCCAGTTATAGAGGTGGTACTTCCCTAATATATATATATATATATATATATATATATACATATGAATATGTATGTATATATATGTATATATATATATATATATATATATATATATATATATATATATATAATATATATATATATATATATATATATATATATATATATATATATATATATATATATATATATATATATATATATATATATTGGTGGAATGATGATGTGAAGAGAGTAGTAAGGGAGAAAAAGTAAGCATATATATATATATATATATATATATATATATATATATATATATATATATATATATATATATATATATATATATATATATATATATATATATATATATATATATATATATATATATATATATATATATATATCTCAAAAGCTCCGGTGATGAGTCATCATAAGACTAAGACCCGCGTCAGGAAACACGTCATGTTTCCTGACGAACTTAACCTTAACTTGCCTACAAAACCATGAGCTGAAAAAAGGTATAGTTATACATATGCCAGTTAAGAGTATATTATATAGGGGTTAAACTATATGTGAAAGGAGTTTATTAAAAGCTAAGAACTGGACTTGAGTCCAGTTTTTCTGAAAGAGGGGTGTTAATGTTGCAGTTTAAAAACTGTAGTGTAAAGCACCCTTCTGGCAAGACAGTGATGGAGTGAATGATGGTGAAAGTTTTTCTTTTT
Organism: Cherax quadricarinatus; assembly: GCF_038502225.1. NCBI lineage: Eukaryota > Metazoa > Arthropoda > Malacostraca > Decapoda > Parastacidae > Cherax > Cherax quadricarinatus. The sequence continues at coordinate 2,116,567 of NC_091371.1, read as the reverse complement.
CGGGCCGCCCTGCCTTGGTGGGGATCGGCCAGTGTGATAATAAAAAAAATATATATATTGAAATAGTTTGGATACAATAAAAGGTATGTTAGGTTGGCTACAAAATATATTTTAAATTTTAAAGGGGTGGACTTGTAAGCCAGTGGAAGGCCTCGGTCAGATGCTCAAAAGCTCCGGTGATGAGTCATCATAAGACTAAGACCCGCGTCAGGAAACACGTCATGTTTCCTGACGAACTTGACCTTAACTTGCCTACAAAACCATGAGCAGAAAAGTGGTATAGTTTTACATATGTCAGTTAAGTATATTATATTTAAACTATATGTAAATTTATTAAAAGCTATGAACTTCCATTTTTTGATCAATAAGAATTCCACATATTTTTTTTTAACCTCATATAGTGTATATGTAATGTGCGGTGTGTACTGTATTATGTGATAAAGTTGATTGATTATAGTCGTCCTGACTGAAGAACAGAGATAACTGTGACTTACCACCACTAGGGGCTCTGGTGGCCTGGTGGTTAACGCTCTCGCTTCACACGGTGAGGGCCTGGGTTCGATTCCCAGCCAGAGTAGAAACATTGGACGTGTTTCTTTCCACCTGTTGTCTATGTTCCCCATCAGTAAAATGGGTACTTGGGTGTTAGTCGACTGGTGTGGGTCGCATCCTGGGACACTGACCTAAGGAGGCCTGGTCACAGACCGGGCCGCGGGGGCGTTGACCCCCGGAACTCTCTCCAGGTAAACTCCAGGTACCAAGAGCTTCACAGCCTCTGTTGTGACACATTACGTGTATATCCCGAAGACTTTTCTTGTATATCTCTGACTAATATAACAGAATAAAGAAAGGGAGTAACGGCCAGGCGAGCAGACATAGAGTCAACAACAAGACAGGAGAGAAAGAAACACGACAGAAGAGAAAGACAGAAATACGTCGAGAGAAAGAGAAAGGAATACTTAAAATAAAGAGAAACGTGAAAACAGGAACAAGACAAGAAAGACAAACACAACAAAAGAGAAAGAAACATGACAAGATAAAGAAAGAGAGAAACACGGCAAGAGGTAAACAGTGGACTGAACGTCTACAAATAAGTATACCTTCCTATGGGATAAATACCTGAGTGGAAGAGACACCATCAGCTTAATCAGGGGCGACGCGCTGGACAGTCTTGCTCCAATGTTTTTTCCCCCCTATGACGGGTGTAGGTGGTACACTAATTATGATTATCAGCAATTATACGTCCTTATTAGCTAGGTTCATTAGTGGAGGGTGAAAATAATAATGCAGGCGGCGGGAGTCAAAGAGAGGGACTGGCTGGTGCAGTCAAGCTGGCCTGGTAAAATGGCGCCTTGTTGGCTCTCTAAATGCAAGGTTGGAAGGAACTGCTAAGTGCTTGTGTAATGCTCTGGTTAACTGAGGCAGTGTTAGATAAGATCAACTTGATCTAGAGAAGAGTGTTGAGGAAATGTGGTATAATAGAAGCAGATGGAGAAGATCGATGTAAAAACAACGGATGATGACCAGGGCAGATATGAACTTTTTTCGAGACGTTCTGCCTATGGACAGGCTTCTTCCGTCAATGATAATACCTGTTCACAGGCGATACCTCTCAAACCAAGGAACGGGTTGGGGTTTGAACCCATGGCAAGTGAATCTTAAAACTCCAGGCCAGTGCATAAGCCACTTGTTCCCGGGTTTGTTCGCGTTACTACGATACCGTGAGTCAGGAAACGTTTCAGTGATGTTCCTTTCTGTAACTGTTTATTTTCTCCAATACTAAGAAAAAATCGCAGTGGTAGAAATCCCATACAAAGAGAATGTAATCCAAACTGCATATTCATGGAAACCACAACTTAATGGGACAGCTATGGAAATTAAGAGTTAATTTATATATATATATATATATATATATATATATATATATATATATATATATATATATATATATATATATATATATATATATATATATATATATATATATATATATATATATATATATATATATATATATATATATATATATATATATATATATATATATATATATATATATGTCGTGCCGAATAGGCAGAACTTGCGATCTTGGCTTAAATAGCAACGCTCATCTTGCCATATAGGACAAGTGAAAATTTGTGTATGCAATAATTTCGCCAAAATCATTCTGAACCTAACGAAAAAAATATGTTTCACTGTGTTTGTTTAGTATTAAATTACTGTAAACAAATCTAAAATATATTTCGTTGGGTTAGGCTAAAATAAATTGTTCATGTTATAATAAGGTTAGGTAAGTTTTCTAAGTTCCTTTTGGTGCAAAATTATGAATTTTTAAATCAACATTAATGAAAAAAATATATCTTTAAACGTATAAAAGAAAATTTTAGAAAGGACTTAATTTTAAAAGAGTTCTTGCTAATTGACCAAATTTACATATTCGGAGCGACATATATATATATATATATATATATATATATATATATATATATATATATATATATATATATATATATATATATATATATATATATATATATATGTATATATATAGTTTAGTTGGTGTAACATTTAAATTTATAAAAAAAATGAAAAGTAAGACAATTCTGGACAAAGTTGGTAAGTCCGAAGTTCGTGATGTTAATGCTTCAAGAAGTTTGTCAACTACACGAACGTAACAAGTACTGGAAAGTTCAACAGTAGGTACTGGAAAGTTCAGCAGTAGGTACTGGAAAGTTCAGCAGTAGGTACTGGAAAGTTCAACAGTAGGTACTGGAAAGTTCAACAGTAGGTACTGGAAAGTTCAACAGTAGGTACTGGAAAGTTCAACAGTAGGTACTGGAAAGTTCAACAGTAGGTACTGGAAAGTTCAACAGTAGGTACTGGAAAGTTCAGCAGTAGGTACTGGAAAGTTCAACAGTAGGTACTGGAAAGTTCAACAGTAGGTACTGGAAAGTTCAACAGTAGGTACTGGAAAGTTCAACAGTAGGTACTGGAAAGTTCAGCAGTAGGTACTGGAAAGTTCAACAGTAGGTACTGGAAAGTTCAACAGTAGGTACTGGAAAGTTCAACAGTAGGTACTGGAAGGTACAACAGTAGGTACTGGAAAGTTCAGCAGTAGGTACTGGAAAGTTCAACAGTAGGTACTGGAAAGTTCAACAGTAGGTACTGGAAAGTTCAGCAGTAGGTACTGGAAAGTTCAACAGTAGGTACTGGAAGGTACAACAGTAGGTACTGGAAAGTTCAGCAGTAGGTACTGGAAAGTTCAACAGTAGGTACTGGAAAGTTCAACAGTAGGTACTGGAAAGTTCAGCAGTAGGTACTGGAAAGTTCAGCAGTAGGTACTGGAAAGTTCAACAGTAGGTACTGGAAGGTACAACAGTAGGTACTGGAAAGTTCAGCAGTAGGTACTGGAAAGTTCAACAGTAGGTACTGGAAAGTTCAACAGTAGGTACTGGAAAGTTCAGCAGTAGGTACTGGAAAGTTCAACAGTAGGTACTGGAAAGTTCAACAGTAGGTACTGGAAAGTTCAACAGTAGGTACTGGAAAGTTCAACAGTAGGTACTGGAAAGTTCAGCAGTAGGTACTGGAAAGTTCAACAGTAGGTACTGGAAAGTTCAACAGTAGGTACTGGAAAGTTCAACAGTAGGTACTGGAAGGTACAACAGTAGGTACTGGAAAGTTCAGCAGTAGGTACTGGAAAGTTCAACAGTAGGTACTGGAAAGTTCAACAGTAGGTACTGGAAAGTTCAACAGTAGGTACTGGAAAGTTCAACAGTAGGTACTGGAAAGTTCAACAGTAGGTACTGGAAAGTTCAACAGTAGGTACTGGAAAGTTCAACAGTAGGTACTGGAAGGTACAACAGTAGGTACTGGAAAGTTCAACAGTAGGTACTGGAAAGTTCAACAGTAGGTACTGGAAAGTTCAACAGTAGGTACTGGAAAGTTCAGCAGTAGGTACTGGAAAGTTCAACAGTAGGTACTGGAAAGTTCAACAGTAGGTGCTGGAAAGTTCAGCAGTAGGTACTGGAAAGTTCAACAGTAGGTACTGGAAAGTTCAGCAGTAGGTACTGGAAAGTTCAACAGTAGGTACTGGAAAGTTCAACAGTAGGTACTGGAAAGTTCAACAGTAGGTACTGGAAAGTTCAACAGTAGGTACTGGAAAGTTCAACAGTAGGTACTGGAAGGTACAACAGTAGGTACTGGAAAGTTCAACAGTAGGTACTGGAAAGTTCAACAGTAGGTACTGGAAAGTTCAACAGTAGGTACTGGAAAGTTCAACAGTAGGTACTGGAAAGTTCAACAGTAGGTACTGGAAAGTTCAACAGTAGGTACTGGAAAGTTCAACAGTAGGTACTGGAAAGTTCAACAGTAGGTACTGGAAAGTTCAACAGTAGGTACTGGAAAGTTCAACAGTAGGTACTGGAAAGTTCAACAGTAGGTACTGGAAAGTTCAACAGTAGGTACTGGAAAGTTCAACAGTAGGTACTGGAAAGTTCAACAGTAGGTACTGGAAGGTACAACAGTAGGTACTGGAAAGTTCAACAGTAGGTACTGGAAAGTTCAACAGTAGGTACTGGAAAGTTCAACAGTAGGTACTGCAAAGTTCAACAGTAGGTACTGGAAAGTTCAACAGTAGGTACTGGAAAGTTCAACAGTAGGTACTGGAAAGTTCAACAGTAGGTACTGGAAAGTTCAACAGTAGGTACTGGAAAGTTCAACAGTAGGTACTGGAAAGTTCAACAGTAGGTACTGGAAAGTTCAACAGTAGGTACTGGAAAGTTCAACAGTAGGTACTGGAAAGTTCAGCAGTAGGTACTGGAAAGTTCAACAGTAGGTACTGGAAAGTTCAACAGTAGGTACTGGAAAGTTCAACAGTAGGTACTGGAAGGTACAACAGTAGGTACTGGAAAGTTCAGCAGTAGGTACTGGAAAGTTCAACAGTAGGTACTGGAAAGTTCAACAGTAGGTACTGGAAAGTTCAACAGTAGGTACTGGAAAGTTCAACAGTAGGTACTGGAAAGTTCAACAGTAGGTACTGGAAAGTTCAACAGTAGGTACTGGAAAGTTCAACAGTAGGTACTGGAAGGTACAACAGTAGGTACTGGAAAGTTCAACAGTAGGTACTGGAAAGTTCAACAGTAGGTAGTGGAAAGTTCAACAGTAGGTACTGGAAAGTTCAGCAGTAGGTACTGGAAAGTTCAACAGTAGGTACTGGAAAGTTCAACAGTAGGTACTGGAAAGTTCAGCAGTAGGTACTGGAAAGTTCAACAGTAGGTACTGGAAAGTTCAGCAGTAGGTACTGGAAAGTTCAACAGTAGGTACTGGAAAGTTCAACAGTAGGTACTGGAAAGTTCAACAGTAGGTACTGGAAAGTTCAACAGTAGGTACTGGAAAGTTCAACAGTAGGTACTGGAAGGTACAACAGTAGGTACTGGAAAGTTCAACAGTAGGTACTGGAAAGTTCAACAGTAGGTACTGGAAAGTTCAACAGTAGGTACTGGAAAGTTCAACAGTAGGTACTGGAAAGTTCAACAGTAGGTACTGGAAAGTTCAACAGTAGGTACTGGAAAGTTCAACAGTAGGTACTGGAAAGTTCAACAGTAGGTACTGGAAAGTTCAACAGTAGGTACTGGAAAGTTCAACAGTAGGTACTGGAAAGTTCAACAGTAGGTACTGGAAAGTTCAACAGTAGGTACTGGAAAGTTCAACAGTAGGTACTGGAAAGTTCAACAGTAGGTACTGGAAAGTTCAACAGTAGGTACTGGAAGGTACAACAGTAGGTACTGGAAAGTTCAACAGTAGGTACTGGAAAGTTCAACAGTAGGTACTGGAAAGTTCAACAGTAGGTACTGCAAAGTTCAACAGTAGGTACTGGAAAGTTCAACAGTAGGTACTGGAAAGTTCAACAGTAGGTACTGGAAAGTAGGTACTGGAAAGTTCAGTAGGTACTGGAAAGTTCAACAGTAGGTACTGGAAAGTTCAACAGTAGGTACTGGAAAGTTCAACAGTAGGTACTGGAAAGTTCAACAGTAGGTACTGGAAGGTACAACAGTAGGTACTGGAAAGTTCAACAGTAGGTACTGGAAAGTTCAACAGTAGGTACTGGAAAGTTCAACAGTAGGTACTGGAAAGTTCAACAGTAGGTACTGGAAAGTTCAACAGTAGGTACTGGAAGGTACAACAGTAGGTACTGGAAAGTTCAGCAGTAGGTACTGGAAAGTTCAACAGTAGGTACTGGAAAGTTCAACAGTAGGTACTGGAAAGTTCAACAGTAGGTACTGGAAAGTTCAACAGTAGGTACTGGAAAGTTCAACAGTAGGTACTGGAAAGTTCAACAGTAGGTACTGGAAAGTTCAACAGTAGGTACTGGAAAGTTCAACAGTAGGTACTGGAAAGTTCAACAGTAGGTACTGGAAGGTACAACAGTAGGTACTGGAAAGTTCAACAGTAGGTACTGGAAAGTTCAACAGTAGGTACTGGAAAGTTCAACAGTAGGTACTGGAAAGTTCAGCAGTAGGTACTGGAAAGTTCAACAGTAGGTACTGGAAAGTTCAACAGTAGGTACTGGAAAGTTCAGCAGTAGGTACTGGAAAGTTCAACAGTAGGTACTGGAAAGTTCAGCAGTAGGTACTGGAAAGTTCAACAGTAGGTACTGGAAAGTTCAACAGTAGGTACTGGAAAGTTCAACAGTAGGTACTGGAAAGTTCAACAGTAGGTACTGGAAAGTTCAACAGTAGGTACTGGAAGGTACAACAGTAGGTACTGGAAAGTTCAACAGTAGGTACTGGAAAGTTCAACAGTAGGTACTGGAAAGTTCAACAGTAGGTACTGGAAAGTTCAACAGTAGGTACTGGAAAGTTCAACAGTAGGTACTGGAAAGTTCAACAGTAGGTACTGGAAAGTTCAACAGTAGGTACTGGAAAGTTCAACAGTAGGTACTGGAAAGTTCAACAGTAGGTACTGGAAAGTTCAACAGTAGGTACTGGAAAGTTCAACAGTAGGTACTGGAAAGTTCAACAGTAGGTACTGGAAAGTTCAACAGTAGGTACTGGAAGGTACAACAGTAGGTACTGGAAAGTTCAACAGTAGGTACTGGAAAGTTCAACAGTAGGTACTGGAAAGTTCAACAGTAGGTACTGCAAAGTTCAACAGTAGGTACTGGAAAGTTCAACAGTAGGTACTGGAAAGTTCAACAGTAGGTACTGGAAAGTTCAACAGTAGGTACTGGAAAGTTCAACAGTAGGTACTGGAAAGTTCAACAGTAGGTACTGGAAAGTTCAACAGTAGGTACTGGAAAGTTCAACAGTAGGTACTGGAAGGTACAACAGTAGGTACTGGAAAGTTCAACAGTAGGTACTGGAAAGTTCAACAGTAGGTACTGGAAAGTTCAACAGTAGGTACTGGAAAGTTCAACAGTAGGTACTGGAAAGTTCAACAGTAGGTACTGGAAGGTACAACAGTAGGTACTGGAAAGTTCAACAGTAGGTACTGGAAAGTTCAACAGTAGGTACTGGAAAGTTCAACAGTAGGTACTGCAAAGTTCAACAGTAGGTACTGGAAAGTTCAACAGTAGGTACTGGAAAGTTCAACAGTAGGTACTGGAAAGTTCAACAGTAGGTACTGGAAAGTTCAACAGTAGGTACTGGAAAGTTCAACAGTAGGTACTGGAAAGTTCAACAGTAGGTACTGGAAAGTTCAACAGTAGGTACTGGAAGGTACAACAGTAGGTACTGGAAAGTTCAACAGTAGGTACTGGAAAGTTCAACAGTAGGTACTGGAAAGTTCAACAGTAGGTACTGGAAAGTTCAACAGTAGGTACTGGAAAGTTCAACAGTAGGTACTGGAAAGTTCAACAGTAGGTACTGGAAAGTTCAACAGTAGGTACTGGAAAGTTCAACAGTAGGTACTGGAAAGTTCAACAGTAGGTACTGGAAGGTACAACAGTAGGTACTGAAAAATTCAACAGTAGGTACTGGAAAGTTCAACAGTAGGTACTGGAAAGTTCAACAGTAGGTACTGGAAAGTTCAACAGTAGGTACTGGAAAGTTCAACAGTAGGTACTGGAAAGTTCAACAGTAGGTACTGGAAAGTTCAACAGTAGGTACTGGAAGGTACAACAGTAGGTCATGGAAGGTACAACAGTAGGTACTGGAAGATACAACAGTAGGTACTGAATGGTACAACAGTATGTGATGGAAGGTACGAAAGTAAGTGATATTAGGTACAACAGCAGGTGCTGAACGGTACAACAGTAGGTAATAGAAGATACAACAGTAGGTACTGGAAGTTACAACAGTAGGTACTGGAAGGTACAACAGTAGGTAACAGAAGGTACAACAGTAGGTAATGGAAGGCAAAACAGTAGGTAATGGAAGGTGCAACAGTAGGTAATAGAAAACAAAACAGTAGATAACAGTAGGAACAACAGTAGGTAACAGAAGGTACAACAGAGGTACTGGAAAATACAATAGTAGGTACTGGAAGGTACAAGAGTAGGTACTGGAAGGTGCAACAGTAGGTGCTGGAATGTGCAACAGTAGGTAACAGAAGGTACAACAGTAGGTACTGGAAAACACAATAGTAGGTACTGGAAGGTACAAGAGTAGGTACTGGAAGGTGCAACAGTAGGTGCTGGAAGGTGCAACAGTAGGTAACAGAAGGTACAACAGTAGGTAATAGAAGATATAACAATAGGTAATGGAAGGTACAACAGTAAGTGGTGTGACATACAACAGTAGGTAATAGAAAGTACAACAGTAGTTAAGAGAATGTTCAACAGTCAGTAACAGGACTACGCAATCCTACAAGAATGACGCACCCAGCAGAGCTAGGTATTTTACCGCCATCCGAGGACATACGGTGGTGTGGGTGCCTCTGAGCTAATCTACTGCTTGTTGGGCTAGTACACCAAACAGGGAGTAAAATGAAATTAGCTCAGAGGCGTCCACACCACCGTATGTCCTCGGATGACGATAAAACACCCAACTCCGCCGGGTGCATCATTTCTGTAGGATTGCGTGGTCCTGTGGGTTAGAGCATCATGTATTTTCGCTCACCATGAGGCGGGCCAAAGCAGCATGGGTTCGAGTACTTGGCTAGTCGCAGCGTTGTTATTGATCATTACCACTCGCTCGTTGTTACCATAATATATACATGTATGTATATATATATATATATATATATATATATATATATATATATATATATATATATATATATATATATATATATATATATATATATATATATATGTGTGTGTGTGTGTGTGTGTGTGTGTGTTGTGTGTGTGTGTGTGTGTGTGTTTGTGTGTGTGTGTGTGTGTGTGTGTGTGTGTGTGTGTGTGTGTGTGTATGTATGTATGTATGTATGGGCAATGATGATGCAAAGAGAGTAATTAGAGAGAAAAATTTAGCATATGAGAGGTTTTTACAAAGTAGAAGTGATGCAAGGAGGGAAGAATATATGGAGAGAAAGAAAGAGGTTAAGAGAGTGGTGAAGCAATGTAAAAAGAGAGCAAATGAGAAAGTGGGTGAGATGTTGTCAACAAATTTTGTTGAAAATAAGAAAAAGTTTTGGAGTGAGATTAACAAGTTAAGGAAGCCTAGAGAACAAATGGATTTGACAGTTGAAAATAGGAGAGGAGAGTTATTAAATGGAGAGTTAGAGGTATTGGGAAGATGGTGGGAATATTTTGAGGAATTGTTAAATGTTGATGAAGATAGGGAAGCTGTGAGTTCTTGTACAGGGCAAGGAGGAATAACATCTTGTAGGAGTGAGGAAGAGCCAGTTGTGAGTGCGTGGTACAGTGGGTAGAATGAAAGGGGGTAAGGCAGCTGGGATTGATGCGATAAATATATAAATGTTAAAATAAATCTGTTGAGTATACCTGGTAGTTATTATTGAAAGAATTAAGAGTAAGAGGGAGAGTAAGATGGCAGATGAACAAGGAGGCTTTAGGAAAGGTAGAGGGTGTGTAGACCAAGTGTTTACAGTGAAAGATATAGGTGAACAGTATTTAGGTAAGGGTAAAGAGGATCTCGTGGCATTTATGGGTTTGGAGAAGGCATGTGACAGGGTGGATAGGTGGGTAATGTGGCAGATGTTGCAGGTGTATGGTGTAGGAGGTAGGTTACTGAAAGCAGTGAAGAGTTTTTACAAGGATAGTGAGGCTCAAGTTAGAGTATGTAGGAAAGAGGGATATTATTTCCCAATAAAGGTAGGCCTTAGACAAGAATGTGTGATGTCACCGTGGTTGTTTAATATATTTATAGATGGGGTTGTAAGAGAAGTAAATGCGAGGGTCTTGGCAAGAGGTGTGGAGTTACATGATAAAGAATTTAACACAAAGTGGGAATTGTCACAGTTGATCTTTGCTGAAAACACTGTGCTATTGGGAAATTCTAAAGAGAAGTTGCAGAGGTTGGTTTATGAGTTTGGTAGGGTATGTAAAAGAAGAGAATTAAAAGTGAACATAGGAAGGAGTAAGGTGATGAAGATAACAAAAAGATTAGGTAACGAAAGATTGGATATCAGACTGGAGGGAAAGAGTATGGAGGAGGTGAATGTATTCAGATATTTAGGAGTGGACGTGTCAGCAGATGTGTCTATGAAGGATGAGGTGAATCACAGAATTGATGAGGGGAAAAAAAGGGTGAGTGGTGCACTTAGGAGTCTGTGGAGACAAAGAACTTTGCCCATGGAAGCAAAGAGTGGAATGTATGGGAGTATAGTTATACCAACGCTGTTATATGGCTGTGAAGCATGGGTAGTGAATGTTGCAATGAGGAGGGCAATGTGTGGTGTGAATATAATGCATGCTACCTATTCCATACGATTGCAACAATATATATACATATATACATATATATATATATATATATATATATATATATATATATATATATATATATATATATATATATATATATATATATATATATATATATATATATATATATATATATATATATATATATATATATATATATATATATATATATATATATATATATATATATATATATATATATATATATATATATATATATTTGCAATTGTATGGAATAGGTAGTAGTTATTAAATGCTATATAGAGTTTTTATGAGGATAGTGAGGCTCAGGTTAGGGTGTGTAGAAGAGAGGGAGAGTACTTCCTAGTAAAAGTAGGTCTTAGACAGGGATGTGTAATGTCACCATGGTTGTTTAATATATTTATAGATGGGGTTGTAAAAGAAGTAAATGCTAGGGTGTTCGGGAGAGGGGTGGGATTAAATTATGGGGAATCAAATACAAAATGGGAGTTGACATAGATACTTTTTGCTGATGATACTGTGCTTATGGGAGATTCTAAAGAGAACTTGCAATTGTTAGTGGACGAGTTTGGGAGTGTGTGTAAAGGTAGAAAGTTGAAAGTGAACAAATATAAGAGTAAGGTGATGAGGGTATCAAACGATTTAAGTAAAGAAAAACTGGACATCACATTGGAGAGAGGGAGTATGGAAGAAGTGAATGTTTTCAGATATTTTGGAGTTGGTGTCAGTGGATGGGTTTATGAAGGATGAGGTTAACCATAGAATTGATGAAGGGAAAAAAAGTGAGTGGTGCATTGATGTGTCAGTGGAGACATGAAACAGTTATCCATGGAGGCAAAGAAGGGAATGTACGGAAGTATAGTAGTACCAACACTCTTGTATGGGCGTGAAGCTTGGGTTGTAAATGCTGCAGCGAGGAGGCGGCTGGAAGTAGTGGAGATGTCCTGTCTAAGGGCAATGTGTGGTGTAAATATTATGCAGAGAATTCCTAGTGTGGAGATTAGGAGGTGTGGAGTTACTAAAAGTATTAGTCAGAGGGCTGAAGAGGGATTGTTGAGGTGGTTTGGTCATTTAGAGAGAATAGATCAAAGTAGAATGACTTAGAGAGCGTTTAAATCTGTAAGGGAAGTAAGGCGGGGTAGGAGTCGTCCTCGAAAAGGTTGGAGGGAGGGGGTAAAGGAGGTTTCGTGAGAGAGGGGCTTGGACTTCCAGGACGCATGTGTGAGCGTGTTAGATAGGAGTGAATGGAGACAAACGGTTTTTGGGACCTGACGAGCTGTTGGAGTGTGAGCAGGGTAATATTTAGCGAAGAGATTCAGGGAAACCGGTTATCCGATCTTGAGTCCTGGAAATGGTAAGTACAATGCCTACACTTTAGAGGAGGGGTTTGGGATATTGGCAGTTTGGAGGAACTTTTAAACTGTCGTATCTGAGCGCCTCTGCAAAGACAGTGATTATATGAGTAATGGTGAGTGTTGAATGATGATGAAAGTATTTTTTCTTATTGAGGATTTTCTTTCTTTTTGGGTCACCCTACTTCGGTGGGAGACAACCGACGAGTTAAAAAAAAATATATATATATATATAAATATATATATATATATATATATATATATATATATATATATATATATATATATATATATATATATATATATATATATATATATATATATATATATATATACATAATATATATATATATATGTCGTGCCGAATAGGCAGAACTTGCCATCTTGGCTTAAATAGCAAGGCTCATCTTGCCATATAAGACAAGTGAAAATTTGTGTATGCAATAATTTCGCCAAAATCATTCTGAACCTAACGAAAAAAATATATTTCACTGTGTTTGTTTAGTATTAAATTACTGTAAACAAATCTAAAATATATTTAGTTGGGTTAGGCTAAAATAAATTGCGCTTGTTATAATAAGGTTAGGTAAGTTTTCTAAGTTCCTTGTGGTGCAAAATTATAAATTTTTATATCAACATCAATGAAAAAAATATATCTTTAAACGTATAAGAGAAAATTTTAGAAAGTACTTAATTTTAAATGAGTTCTTGCTAATTGACCAAATTTACATATTCGGCACGACATATATATATATATATATATATATATATATATATATATATATATATATATATATATATATATATATATGTATGTATGTATGTATGTATGTATGTATGTATGTATTAGCATTAAAATTAACAACATAAGCGCGTCTCTAAAGGAGTGGTATTAATGTTGCAGTTTATAACTGTTCTGTATGCGCGCCTCCGGCAAGACGATGATAAAGTGAATGATGATGAAAGTTTTTGTTTCGGGTCACACTGCCTGGGTGGTAAACGGCATATGTGTTAATAAAAATAATAAATTAATAAAATATATAGTATACATATATAGATAGATAGATACTTAGATAATGCCATAATGTCACAATGAGCTCTTGAGATGGTGCCGCGGGTGTTGGTGTGAGAGCTGGTGTCGTGACTGGAGATAATATCTCCTACACATTCTCTACGAATATTGTAACAAGGCCAATGATATTCACGTTTCCAGAGTGACCTAATGATGAGTAACAATGATGCCGAAAGTAATGGCCCTGTAATGATTGGCATTACCGAGCAGGTTGATAATGGTAATGACTGTGATCAAGGCCATCGATAACCAGGATGATGGTGGTGATGGTGATGGCCTGCCGCAGGGTGTTAGCTGGGTCCTGCTCTCCTGGCCTAGCAGACCACCTGGCAGACCTCCGCATCCTAAATCTTCATTTTTTTTGTCCTATTCTCTTCTTTCGGACCATTTTTAGTTTTTACTCTTTAATTATTTCTCCTTCGCACTGTGGGGACCCACAGCCTCAGACAAGTAAATTAAATAATTTCAAGCAGAAATATTAAGATTTCTCGAGGATGTTTGATTATATAACATCTCCCACCCCATGATAATTTTTACATATGTATATACAAGTACTCTATGTATATACATGTATTTTATGTATACATGTGGACTTTATGTCTATGTACGTACTTTACATACATAAATGTACTATAGGTATATGCATGTACTTTACGTATATACAAGTACTCTATGTATATACATATATTTTATGTATAAATATGGACTTTATGTATATATATATACGTACTTTACATATATAAATGTTCTCTATGCACATACATGTACTCTATTCATATACATGTACTTTATGTATATGCATATATACATGTACTTTAAGTATATACATATACATGTACTTCATGCATATTACATGTATTATATGCATATACATATACATATTATTGTGTGAGTGAGGTGAAAGTGTTGAATGATGATGAAAGTATTTTCTTTTTGGGGATTTTCTTTCTTTTTTGGGTCACCCTGCCTCGGTGGGTCACCCTGCCTCGGTGGGTCACCCTGCCTCGGTGGGTCACCCTGCCTCGGTGGGTCACCCTGCCTCGGTGGGTCACCCTGCCTCGGTGGGTCACCCTGCCTCGGTGGGAGACGGCCGACTTGTTGAAAAAAAAAATACTTTATGTAAAATGATAGACAAAATTATGATAGACAAAATTATGATAGACAAAATTATGATAGACAAAATTATGATAGACAAAATTATGATAGACAAAATTATGATAGACAAAATTATGATAGACAAAATTATGATAGACAAAATTATGATAGACAAAATTATGATAGACAAAATTATGATAGACAAAATTATGATAGACAAAATTATGATAAACAAAATTATGATAGACAAAATTATGATAAACAAAATTATGATAGACAAAATTATGATAGACAAAATTATGATAAACAAAATTATGATAGACAAAATTATGATAAACAAAATTATGAGAGACAAAATTATGATAAACAAAATTATGATAGACAAAATTATGATAGACGAAATTATGATAGACGAAATTATGATAGACAAAATTATGATAGACAAAATTATGATAGACAAAATTATGATAGACAAAATTATGATAGACAAAATTATGATAGACAAAATTATGATAGACAAAATTATGATAGACAAAATTATGATAGACAAAATTATGATAGACAAAATTATGATAGACAAAATTATGATAGACAAAATTATGATAGACAAAATTATTATGATAGACAAAATTATGATAGACAAAATTATGATAGACAAAATTATGATAGACAAAATTATGATAGACAAAATTATGATAGACAAAATTATGATAGACGAAATTATGATAGACAAAATTATGATAGACAAAATTATGATAGACAAAATTATGATAGACAAAATTATGATAGACAAAATTATGATAGACAAAATTATGATAAACAAAATTATGATAGACAAAATTATGATAGACAAAATTATGATAGACAAAATTATGATAGACAAAATTATGATAGACAAAATTATGATAGACAAAATTATGATAGACAAAATTATGATAGACAAAATTATGATAGACAAAATTATGATAGACAAAATTACTAAGACGCCGATAATGTCATATATTAGGTCCATAAAAGACAAGTCTTAACACTCAATATTTTTTCACAATTTTTTCTCTTTCACCAAAATCTTCTATTTTGCTTTTCTATTTTTTTTATTTTATCATAATTATCGCCATTATTCTCTGTTTTGTTTTCCTCAGTTTTATCTCTCTCTTTATCACTGATTCTCCCTCCTCTCCTCTCTCTTTCTTCTTCCCTCTCCTCTCCCTCTCTTCTTCCCTCTCCTCTCTCTCTCTCTCTTCTTCCCTCTTCTCTCTCTCTTCTTCCCTCTCCTCTCTCTCTCTCTTCTTCCCTCTCCTCTCTCCCCCTTCTTCCCTCCTCTCTCTCTTTCTTCTTCCCTTCTCTCTCTCCCTTCTTCCCTCCTCTCTCTCTCTTCTTCCCTCTCCTCTCTCTCTCTTCTTCCCTCTCCTCTCCCTCTCTTCTTCCCTCTCCTCTCTCTCTCTCTCTTCTTCCCTCTCTCCTCTCTCTCTCTTCTTCCCTCTCCTCTCTCTCTCTCTTCTTCCCTCTCCTCTCTCTCTCTTCTTCCCTCTCCTCTCTCTCTCTCTTCTTCCCTCTCCTCTCTCTCTCTTCTTCCCTCTCCTCTCTCTCTCTTCTTCCCTCTCCTCTCCCTCTCTTCTTCCCTCTCCTCTCTCTCTCTCTCTTCTTCCCTCTCTCCTCTCTCTCTCTTCTTCCCTCTCCTCTCTCTCTCTCTTCTTCCCTCTCCTCTCTCTCTCTTCTTCCCTCTCCTCTCTCTCTTCTTCCCTCTCCTCTCTCTCTCTTCTTCCCTCTCCTCTCTCCCTCTCTTCTTCCCTCTCCTCTCCCTCTCTTCTTCCCTCTCCTCTCCCTCTCTTCTTCCCTCTCCTCTCTCTCTCTTCTTCCCTCTCCTCTCTCTCTATCTTCTTCCCTCTCCTCTCTCTCTCTTCTTCCCTCTCCTCTCCTCCGTTGTTCGCATCTTGGGTGGTCCACATTTTTTTTGCCTCTCCTGTGTTCTGTGTTTATCAATATTCGTTAAGTTCTCGTCTACCATTATATGTACACCATTCTGCCTACACCATTATATGTACACCATTCTGCCTACACCATTATATGTACACCATTCTGCCTACACCATTATATGTACACCATTCTGCCTACACCATTATATGTACACCATTCTGCCTACACCATTATATGTACACCATTCTGCCTACACCATTATATGTACACCATTCTGCCTACACCATTATATGTACACCATTCTGCCTACACCATTATATGTACACCATTCTGCGTATACCATTATATGTGCACCATTCTGCCTATACCATTATATGTACACCATTCTGCGTACACCATTATATGTACACCATTCTGCGTACACCATTATATGTACACCATTCTGCGTACACCATTATATGTGCACCATTCTGCGTACACCATTATATGTACACCATTCTGCGTACGCCATTATATGTACACCATTCTGCGTATACCATTATATGTACACCATTCTGCGTACATCATTATATGTACACCATTCTGCCTACACCATTATATGTACACCATTCTGCGTACACCATTACATGCACACCATTCTGCGTACACCATTATATGCACACCATTCTGCGTACACCATTATATGTACACCATTCTGCGTACACCATTATATGCACACCATTCTGCGTACACCATTATATGTACACCATTCTGCGTACACCATTATATGTACACCATTCTGCGTACATCATTATATGTACACCATTCCTTGTACACTATTATATGTACCATTACTTTCTTATATGTACCAGTACTCTAATATATGTACTTGTACTCTATATATCTTCTTGTACCAGTGTTCTTTTCCATCTACCTGTGCTCTATTATGTCTATTTGTACTTTCTTATAATTACATGTACTCTCTTATATTCACTTGTACTCTCTTATGAGTACCAGTACTCATATGTACCTGTACTCTCTTATATCTACTTGTACTCTCTATGTACCAATACTCTCTTATATGTACCTGTACTCTTTTTTATGTACTTGTACTCTCTTATATGTACCAGTACTCGTATGTACTCTCTTATATGTGTACCTATCGCTTATATGTTCCTTTACTCCTGTCTGTACCTGTACTCATATTTACTTGTACTCAGTTACATATTCAGTGTTCAGTCAGTATCTTCACTGTGGTCGGCCAACTCTGAATATTTCGTTAATGTCACGTTTTAAGATTAGTTATGTTTGTCAAGTTTTAAGATTAGTTATGTTTGTCAAGTTTTAAGATTAGTTATGTTTGTCATGTTTTAAGATTAGTTATGTTTGTCAAGTTTTAAGATTAGTTATGTTTGTCAAGTTTTAGGATTAGTTATGTTTGTCAAGTTTTAAGATTAGTTATGTTTGTCAAGTTTTAAGATTAGTTATGTTTGTCAAGTTTTAAGATTAGTTATGTTTGTCAAGTTTTAAGATTAGTTGTTTGTCAAGTTTTAAGATTAGTTATGTTTGTCAAGTTTTAAGATTAGTTATGTTTGTCAAGTTTTAAAATTAGTTATGTTTGTCAAGTTTTAAGATTAGTTATGTTTGTCAAGTTTTAAGATTAGTTATGTTTGTCAAGTTTTAAGATTAGTTATGTTTGTCAAGTTTTAAGATTAGTTATGTTTGTCAAGTTTTAAGATTAGTTATGTTTGTCAAGTTTTAAGATTAGTTATGTTTGTCAAGTTTTAAGATTTGTTATGTTTGTCAAGTTTTAAGATTAGTTATGTTTGTCAAGTTTTAAGATTAGTTATGTTTGTCAAGTTTTAAGATTAGTTATGTTTGTCAAGTTTTAAGATTAGTTATGTTTGTCAAGTTTTAAGATTAGTTATGTTTGTCAAGTTTTAAGATTAGTTATGTTTGTCAAGTTTTAAGATTACTTATGTTTGTCAAGTTTTAAGATTAGTTATGTTTGTCAAGTTTTAAGATTAGTTATGTTTGTCAAGTTTTAAAATTAGTTATGTTTGTCATGTTTTAAGATTAGTTATGTTTGTCAAGTTTTAAGATTAGTTATGTTTGTCAAGTTTTAAGATTAGTTATGTTTGTCAAGTTTTAAGATTAGTTATGTTTGTCAAGTTTTAAAATTAGTTGTGTTTGTCATGTTTTAAGATTAGTTATGTTTGTCATGTTTTAAGATTAGTTCTGTTTGTCAAGTTTTAAGATTAGTTATGTTTGTCAAGTTTTAAGATTAGTTATGTTTGTCAAGTTTTAAGATTAGTTATGTTTGTCAAGTTTTAAGATTAGTTATGTTTGTCAAGTTTTAAGATTAGTTATGTTTGTCATGTTTTAAGATTAGTTATGTTTGTCATGTTTTAAGATTAGTTATGTTTGTCATGTTTTAAGATTAGTTATGTTTGTCAAGTTTTAAAATTAGTTATGTTTGTCATGTTTTAAGATTAGTTATGTTTGTCAAGTTTTAAGATTAGTTATGTTTGTCAAGTTTTAAGATTAGTTATGTTTGTCAAGTTTTAAGATTAGTTATGTTTGTCAAGTTTTAAGATTAGTTATGTTTGTCAAGTTTTAAGATTAGTTATGTTTGTCAAGTTTTAAGATTAGTTATGTTTGTCAAGTTTTAAAATTAGTTATGTTTGTCAAGTTTTAAGATTAGTTATGTTTGTCAAGTTTTAAGATTAGTTATGTTTGTCAAGTTTTAAGATTAGTTATGTTTGTCAAGTTTTAAGATTAATTATGTTTGTCAAGTTTTAAGATTAGTTATGTTTGTCAAGTTTTAAGATTAGTTATGTTTGTCAAGTTTTAAGATTAGTTATGTTTGTCAAGTTTTAAAATTAGTTATGTTTGTCATGTTTTAAGATTAGTTATGTTTGTCAAGTTTTAAGATTAGTTATGTTTGTCAAGTTTTAAGATTAGTTATGTTTGTCAAGTTTTAAGATTAGTTATGTTTGTCAAGTTTTAAGATTAGTTATGTTTGTCAAGTTTTAAGATTAGTTATGTTTGTCAAGTTTTAAGATTAGTTATGTTTGTCAAGTTTTAAGATTAGTTATGTTTGTCAAGTTTTAAGATTAGTTATATTTGTCAAGTTTAAAGATTAGTTATGTTTGTCAAGTTTTAAGATTAGTTATGTTTGTCAAGTTTTAAGATTAGTTATGTTTGTCAAGTTTTAAGATTAGTTATGTTTGTCAAGTTTTAAGATTAGTTATGTTTGTCAAGTTTTAAGATTAGTTATGTTTGTCAAGTTTTAAGATTAGTTATGTTTGTCAAGTTTTAAGATTAGTTATGTTTGTCAAGTTTTAAAATTAGTTATGTTTGTCAAGTTTTAAGATTAGTTATGTTTGTCAAGTTTTAAAATTAGTTATGTTTGTCAAGTTTTAAGATTAGTTATGTTTGTCAAGTTTTAAGATTAGTTATGTTTGTCAAGTTTTAAGATTAGTTATGTTTGTCAAGTTTTAAAATTAGTTATGTTTGTCAAGTTTTAAGATTAGTTATGTTTGTCAAGTTTTAAAATTAGTTATGTTTGTCAAGTTTTAAGATTAGTTATGTTTGTCAAGTTTTAAAATTAGTTATGTTTGTCAAGTTTTAAGATTAGTTATGTTTGTCAAGTTTTAAAATTAGTTATGTTTGTCAAGTTTTAAGATTAGTTATGTTTGTCAAGTTTTAAGATTAGTTATGTTTGTCAAGTTTTAAGATTAGTTATGTTTGTCAAGTTTTAAGATTAGTTATGTTTGTCAAGTTTTAAGATTAGTTATGTTTGTCAAGTTTTAAGATTAGTTATGTTTGTCAAGTTTTAAGATTAGTTATGTTTGTCAAGTTTTAAAATTAGTTATGTTTGTCATGTTTTAATATTAGTTATGTTTGTCAAGTTTTAAGATTAGTTATGTTTGTCAAGTTTTAAGATTAGTTATGTTTGTCAAGTTTTAAGATTAGTTATGTTTGTCAAGTTTTAAGATTAGTCATGTTTGTCAAGTTTTAAGATTAGTTATGTTTGTCAAGTTTTAAGATTAGTTATGTTTGTCAAGTTTTAAGATTAGTTATGTTTGTCATGTTTTAAGATTAGTTATGTTTGAGTAAACCAGGAATATTTAGATTCCAACTTGCTCTTCCACTAATTTTAAACCTGTTTTTTTTTTTTTGCCCAAATTTCGACAAGTCGTTAACCTTGTCTTGTTTCGACATATTTTTTGTGAAGTTCTTTATAAACAGTGAATGTGAATGTTGTACTGCCGAGGAGACACATTGCAGAAAAGACTTTTGTTGGGGTAACGTTTCGCTCTGTAGAGCTCTCCCATGTAGAGCTCTACCGTTGCCCCAGTAAAAACGTATTTTGTAATGTCTGTCTTCTCTGACGGATCTAAACAGGAGTCTTCTGGCGGGGCTGCAGCTGCTTTTGTTGTCACCTCCCTAGTTAAGAATGATAATAAATTTGTTAAGTTAGGCATAAGAATTAACAACTGGGCGTCTACACTGCAAACTGAATTGTTTGCAATCTTAATGGTGCTAAAGCTAACTTATGACACTGAGCTTGACTCTGTCATCATTACTGGTTCTGTGTCATCATTGAAGGCTCTTGACTCATATAATGACTCCAACAACAATGCTCATTGGAGAAGCCAGGTATAGATTCTCAAAAATCCTGGACAAAGGAATTAATGTACAATTGCTATGGATCCCATCACACATTGGATTACTCCTTCATGATAAAGTTGATATGTTAGCCAAGAAGAGTACCCAGAAGGAGAATGTAGAATATAACTTTGGTATATCTGTGTCTAGCATTAGGAATAATATTAGGAGAGAAGTAAATAATGAAATTGAATGGTATAGGAATGCAGTTAGAAGCCTGAGTAGATCTATAACCCACTATGATAACATGAACGTAGATAAGTATGTTTATGGAGCAACTTGCAATGTGAACACTGACTGATGTTGTAGTGGCCAGGCTTAGGCTTAGTTACAAGTACTGACTGATGTTGTAGTGGCCAGGCTTAGGCTGGGTTACAAGTACTGACTGATGTTGTAGTGGCCAGGCTTAGGCTTGGTTACAAGTACTGACTGATGTTGTAGTGGCCAGGCTTAGGCTTGGTTACAAGTACTGACTGATGTTGTAGTGGCCAGGCTTAGGCTTGGTTACAAGTACTGGCTGATGTTGTAGTGGCCAGGCTTAGGCTTGGTTACAAGCACTGACTGATGTTGTAGTGGCCGGGCTTAGGCTTGGTTACAAGTACTGACTGATGTTGTAGTGGCCAGGCTTATGCTTGGTTACAAGCACTGACTGATGTTGTAGTGGCCGGGCTTAGGCTTGGTTACAAGTACTGACTGATGTTGTAGTGGCCAGGCTTATGCTTGGTTACAAGTACTGACTGATGTTGTAGTGGCCAGGCTTATGCTTGGTTACAAGTACTTCTGGCAGTTTTAGCAAACACATAGATGATGATCAACCCAAATGCAAATTATGTGGTCAGGCCTATGGTCACTGTCTTAAACACTATGTGCTTAATTGTCCACTTATTGAAGAATATAGAGATAGTATAATAACCTATGTGACATGTCAAGATATCTTATTAATGAAAATAAGATACCAGACATATTAAGTAAATTTCTTAAATTTGCTTGTAACAGATAAGTGAACTGTAAATATAAATTCAAATGTGCTCCTGTTAACCCTTTTGGGGCCTAGTTCCTAGGTCTATGTGTATCCATATGCTCTTGCGCTACCGTCCACAGGATGGATATGGAGTGCACAATAAACTAGACATTTCTTTGGCAAAATTTAAATCTATATCTTCTCTTTTATTCGGTGTTAGGGCTAATTAGTTATTTTTTCGCCTTGTTAATATATACAGCTTCTTGGAGGCTGATATCATGGCCAATGTGGACCCTGAGAGGATGATCTGCATGCTTTCTCACATTCTGCAAAAACTGATGCATAAGCAGTGGGTTCATACGCTATTTTATATAATAGTTTCGAATCAGGAACGGAAGCTAACTCTGTTTCTTTGTCATGTCCACCACACAGGTTGGATTACACACACTGTTGAGATATGCTAACCTGAGCGGGGAGACTTTAATACAGTGACTGGAACAAGACACAGATAACGCGCACGTAATGAGACTCAGACTTGGGACGACTTTTCGATCAGACTTGGACCATTAGCTAATCACTAGTGACTGGTGAATGGTGTCATCATCCTACATGTCTGTTTATTGTGAATATCGTCACATATTCCTTCTAAGGTTTAGGAAGGTAGGTACGGCAGCTACCGAGGTTCCCTTCCAGCAACACCTGAATTACTTTCACTTAGGAATTACCATCTTTCAGGACAGTCTGTCCCATATACAGGAGAAGTGGAGAAGTGAAGCCATTACCATCATCACATAGCTTGAGAAACAGGTAAAATACCGCATATAGAAAACAGAAGAAACAGTGGGGTAGTGAGTATAAAAATTTGGATGATATATCTAAGGACATATAAACGTTATTGTATAACATTGCAGAATCATTATATGAGTATCCTGGCTACAGTTACCCCTGGATATCATAAACAAACTCTACTTAGCTTGTACTAAGTAACGTCACCCACTAAATGTATGTTGACCCCAGATAAGTTGGGCAGGGATAAACTGCCTTGTGTTACATTAATTTATTAGAGACCACACACGTACGCGTTTATATACATAATGTACACACACGTACAGATATATACATGCATATATATATATATATATATATATATATATATATATATATATATATATATATATATATATATATATATATATATATATATATATATATATATATATATATATATATATATATGCAAAACAACCACTGTGAAAGAATAGAGAAGTTCCAAGCGCATTCGTGACTACTCACATTATCAAGGAACAATGGCATTGTTCCTTGATAATGTGAGTAGTCACGAAAGCGCTTGGAACTTCTCTATTCTTTCACAGTGGTTGTTTTGCATATTCTGAAATCACCCGTTTACTGTGATCTTATTGCATATATATATATATATATATATATATATATATATATATATATATATATATATATATATATATATATATATATATATATATATATATATATATATATATATATACATAAATTTGGATATAAAAGCATTCAAATACATACACGAGTGTGAACACATGCTCACATATACTCTGTGGACACTTTGCTGGGTACACCTGTACACTTGCTCGTCAATGGATATATCTGATCAAACACATGCCATCACCTCAGTGCTTTAAAGCATGCACACATATTCAAGAGGTTCAGTTGTTGTTTAGAATGGGGAAAAATGTGATCTAAGCCACCTGGACCGTGGAATGATTGTTGGTGCCAGACGGTTGGTCTGAGTATCTCAGAAACTGATGATTTCTTGGGATTTTCACGCAGAACAGTGTCTAGAATTTACATAGAACAGTGTGAGAAACGCAAAACATCCAGCTAGCAGCAGTTCTGTGGGCGAAAACGGATTGTTAATGAGAGAAGTCAGAGGAGAATTGTCAAACTGGTTCATGCTGACTGGAAGGTGACGTTAACTCATATAACTTGTGTTACAACAGTGTTGTGTCTAAGAACATCTGTGAACGCACAACACGTCGATCCTTGAAGTGGATGGGATACAGCAACAGAAAATCACACTGAGTTCCCTAAGAAAAAGAAATTGAAGCTGCAAACTGGGCACACTCACCAAAACTGGACAGTCGAACATTGGAAAAGCGTCACCTGTTCAGACTAATTTCGATTTATGCTTCGATATGCAGATGGTTGGGTCAGAATTTGACGTAAACCTTGTGATGTAGTGGAACGGGAGATTGCCAGCATGAATGCGTAGCTGACAAACCTGCAGCAGCTGCAGGATGCTATCATGTCAACATGAACCATTATCTCTAAGGAATGTTTCCAGCACTTTGTTGAATCCATATCACTAAGAATTCAGGTTGCTCTGGGGACAAAGGGAAGCCCTGACCGGTACTAGAAGTGTGTAGCTAATAAAGTGGCCAGTGAGTGTATGTGGAATACATTTGCACCATTTGGAATCTTATTGACGAAACGTTTCGCCTGCGCTGCAGACTTCATCAGTTAAATACAGATGAATCGCACTCCTGGAAATATCAGTATTGGTGGAAGATGAAACAGAAGAAGTTTAGAGGTGATCTGATATAATGAAAGATGACAAGTAGCTTAACAAGGATGTCTTAATCATATACTAACAAGGATGCGTTAACGTATGCTAACGAAAATGTGTTAACCATATAATAACGAAGATGCGTTAACCATATAATAACGAAGATGCGTTAACCATTTTCTAATAACGATTATTTATCGTTTTTTTTCTTTTATGAGCAATGGTATTTATAAACGATATGAAATATGTACAGAACAAGTAAAGAAGCTAATACGCACGCGCGTGCGCAAACACTCCAAAACACGAGTAATTCACCCACATGTGCACTTAAACGTACACATGAGGCTGCACATAAACCAGCATATGAAATATTACACCAATGTCTCTTCACAGGTGAATACAAAATGCACATATATGTCGTGCCGAATAGGTAAAATTAGTCAATTAACAAGAATTCATTTAAAATTAAGTCCTTTCTAAAATTTTCTCTTTTACGTTTAAAGATATGATTTTTCATATATATTAATGTAAAAATTAATAATTTTGTACCAAAAGAACCTTAGAAAACTTACCTAACCTTATT
>NC_091371.1:2026564-2089064 GCF_038502225.1 Cherax quadricarinatus | reverse complement strand
ACGACCGGAAGCCGTTGCCAGTGTTAGCAGATCGGGACGAGGAAGCAAGACACAGTAATTGCATACTATGCTCTTTATTCGACACCTCGACCTGACTGAGGCGGCACTAAGGAACGTGTGGGCCACAACACCACCAACACAACACTGCTCCAACACTCCCACACATTACCCCCCACACACTCGTAAACACCAAATATGAAACATCGCTTAACTTTGACCATCTTGCTGGTATTTATCCCAGGTGTCGGTGAGGTTACAAAGTTGGAAAGATAATCTGGGGTTGTGTGAGAGGCGAGGCAGAGTAGTACAAGAGTGCCGGGTAAGCCACACACAGCGGGCCACACGACGTACTTACCTGGACATTACTACCTCCGTCAGCCACACCAACACACCTGCTGCCAAACTCACTACAGGTTTTCAGTATAGATTCTCAGTGAGCCTCTCTGAGCTCCCACCCGATACGATGAGCAAGCCGAGTTAATTTTGCCAGCACAAAAGACAAGGTTTAACCACAGACTATGATAATATCTAAAGGGATGCTGAGGAAAAAAAATACATGCTAAAAATATTAATATGTGAGTAAATATGTTTTTAAAAGTTGTTAAATTACATAACGGGCAGTGAACGGGAGCAAAATTATCTGGATTTGACTTTTCAATTGTGTTACCTGAGCACGTCTGGCTAGACAGCAACTGAATGAATGATGGCCAATGTTTCTTTTTCTTGGGAAGTCTTATGTAAATGGTCACATATTTAACTAATGTGACGTTTTACTGGGACAACGTTTTGCTCTCCAGGACCTTTGTTAAACTTTGGGAAGGTTTGCTAAGATTGGTCAGGAAACAGGACAAGTGTTTCCTGACGGCGGGTCTTATTCCCCCGCCACTGGAGTTTTTGGTCATATGACCGACGCCTTCCACTGGCTTACCCGTTAACCACTTTAAAAAAATAAAACTATAATTAAAATAATTTTTACTAGTAGTCTACCTGGGTGTAGACGGAAGCTGTGAATAATAATAATAATAATAATAATAATAATAATAATAATAATAATAATAATAATAATAATACAAAATAAAAAAAAAAAAGATTTTAGACTTAATTCAGTGATTGCAGTTGCAACATTTCCTATGATCACTGATGTGCAACAGGTACCCATGCAGTAATATTGTAGCAAGTACCTACGTAGTAATATTGCAACAGGTACCCTTGTAGTAATTTCAACAGGTACACCCGAATACTGCAACAAGTATACACACAGAAATATTGCAAGTAGAAATATTTCAAGAGGTACCCATGTAATGTTGCAGCAGGTACCCACGTAGTGTTGCAGCAGGTACCCACGTAGTGTTGCAGCAGGTACCCACGTAGTGTTGCAGCAGGTACCCACGTAGTGTTGCAGCAGGTACCCACGTAATGTTGCAGCAGGTACCCACGTAGTGTTGCAGCAGGTACCCACGTAGTGTTGCAGCAGGTACCCACGTAGTGTTGCAGCAGGTACCCACGTAGTGTTGCAGCAGGTACCCACGTAGTGTTGCAGCAGGTACCCACGTAATGTTGCAGCAGGTACCCACGTAGTGTTGCAGCAGGTACCCACGTAGTGTTGCAGCAGGTACCCACGTAGTGTTGCAGCAGGTAGCCACGTAATGTTGCAGCAGGTACCCATGTAATGTTGCAGCAGGTACCCACGTAATGTTGCAGCAGGTACCCACGTAATGTTGCAGCAGGTACCCACGTAGTGTTGCAGCAGGGACCCACGTAGTGTTGCAGCAGGTACCCACGTAATGTTGCAGCAGGTACCCATGTAATGTTGCAGCAGGTACCCACGTAGTGTTGCAGCAGGTACCCATGTACTGTTGCAGCAGGTACCCACGTAATGTTGCAGCAGGTACCCATGTAATGTTGCAGCAGGTACCCACGTAGTGTTGCAGCAGGTACCCACGTAGTGTTGCAGCAGGTACCCACGTAGTGTTGCAGCAGGTACCCACGTAGTGTTGCAGCAGGTACCCACGTAGTGTTGCAGCAGGTAGCCACGTAATGTTGCAGCAGGTACCCATGTAATGTTTCAGCAGGTACCCACGTAGTGTTGCAGCAGGTACCCACGTAATGTTGCAGCAGGTACCCACGTAATGTTGCAGCAGGTACCCATGTAATGTTGCAGCAGGTACCCACGTAGTGTTGCAGCAGGTACCCACGTAGTGTTGCAGCAGGTACCCACGTAATGTTGCAGCAGGTACCCACGTAGCAATATTGCAACAAAAACCAACCAGCGTTCCAGAACACAGCTCCACTCGCTACGTTATTATCGGTTTTGAAGAAAGAACAAACTGGACAAGTGAACACCTCTGTGTTATGTTACACTGATCAGTGTTATGGTATACTGGTCAGTGTTGTGGTGCACTGGTCAGTGTTGTGGTACACTGGTCAGTGTTGTGGTACACTGGTCAGTGTTGTGGTACACTGGTCAGTGTTGTGTTACACTGGTCAGTGTTATGGTGCACTGGTCAGTGTTGTGGTACATTGGTCAGTGTTGTGGTGCACTGGTCAGTGTTGTGGTGCACTGGTCAGTGTTATGGTACATTGGTCAGTGTTGTGGTGCACTGGTCAGTGTTGTGGTACACTGGTCAGTGTTGTGGTACACTGGTCAGTGTTGTGGTACACTGGTCAGTGTTGTGTTACACTGGTCAGTGTTGTGGTACATTGGTCAGTGTTGTGGTGCACTGGTCAGTGTTGTGTTACACTGGTCAGTGTTGTGGTAAACCGGTCAGTGTTATGGTACATTGGTCAGTGTTGTGGTGCACTGGTCAGTGTTGTGGTACACTGGTCAGTGTTGTGGTACACTGGTCAGTGTTGTGGTGCACTGGTCAGTGTTGTGGTACACTGGTCAGTGTTGTGGTACATTGGTCAGTGTTGTGGTGCACTGGTCAGTGTTGTGTTACACTGGTCAGTGTTGTGGTACATTGGTCAGTGTTGTGGTGCACTGGTCAGTGTTGTGTTACACTGGTCAGTGTTGTGGTACATTGGTCAGTGTTGTGGTGCACTGGTCAGTGTTGTGTTACACTGGTCAGTGTTGTGATACATTGGTCAGTGTTGTGGTACACGGGTCAGTGTTGTGGTACACTGCTCAGTGTTGTGGAACATTGGTCAGTGTTGTGGTGCACTGGTCAGTGTTGTGTTACATTGGTCAGTGTTGTGGTACATTGGTCAGTGTTGTGGTACATTGGTCAGTGTTGTGGTACATTGGTCAGTGTTGTGGTACATTGGTCAGTGTTGTGGTACACGGGTCAGTGTTGTGGTACACTGCTCAGTGTTGTAGTACATTGGTCAGTGTTGTGGTGCACTGCTCAGTGTTGTGGTACATTGGTCAGTGTTGTGGTACATTGGTCAGTGTTGTGGTACATTGGTAAGTGTTGTGGTACACGGGTCAGTGTTGTGGTACACGGGTCAGTGTTGTGGTACATTGGTCAGTGTTGTGGTACACTGGTCAGTGTTGTGGTACATTGGTCAGTGTTGTGGTACATTGGTCAGTGTTGTGGTACATTGGTCAGTGTTGTGGTACATTGGTCAGTGTTGTGGCACACTGGTCAGTGTTGTGGTACACTGGTCAGTGTTGTGGTACATTGGTCAGTGTTGTGGTACATTGGTCAGTGTTGTGGTACACTGGTCAGTGTTGTGGTACATTGGTCAATGTTGTGGTACATTGGTCAGTGTTGTGGTACACTGGTCAGTGTTGTGGTGCATTGGTTAGTGTTGTGGTACATTGGACAGTGTTGTGTTACACAGGTCAGTGTTGTGATACACTGATCAGTGTTGTGGTGCACTGGTCAGTGTTGTGGTACACTGGTTAGTGTTGTGGTACATTGGTCAGTGTTGTGGTACACTGGTTAGTGTTGTGGTACATTGGTCAGTGTTGTGGTACATTGGTCAGTGTTGTGGTACACTGGTTAGTGTTGTGGTACATTGGTCAGTGTTGTGGTACATTGGTCAGTGTTGTGGTACACTGGTCAGTGTTGTGGTACACTGGTCAGTGTTGTGGTACACTGGTTAGTGTTGTGGTACATTGGTCAGTGTTGTGGTACATTGGTCAGCGTTGTGGTACATTGGTCAGTGTTGTGGTACACTGGTCAGTGTTGTGGTACACTGGTCAGTGTTGTGGTACACTGGTTAGTGTTGTGGTACATTGGTCAGTGTTGTGGTACACTGGTCAGTGTTGTGATACACTGATCAGTGTTGTAGCGCACTGGTCAGTGTTGTGGTACACTGGTCAGTGTTGTGGTACATTGGTCAGTGTTGTGGTACATTGGTCAGTGTTGTGGTACACTGGTCAGTGTTGTGGTACATTGGTCAGTGTTGTGGTACACTGGTCAGTGTTGTGGTACATTGGTCAGTGTTGTGGTACATTGGTCAGTGTTGTGGTACACTAATCAGTGTTGTGGTACATTGGTCAGTGTTGTGGTACACTAATCAGTGTTGTGGTACATTGGTCAGTGTTGTGGTACACTGGTCAGTGTTGTGGTACACTAATCAGTGTTGTGGTACATTGGTCAGTGTTGTGGTACATTGGTAAGTGTTGTGGTACATTGGTCAGTGTTGTGGTACATTGTTCAGCGTTGTGGTACATTGGTCAGTGTTGTGGTACATTGGTCAGCGGTGTGGTACACTGGTTAGTGTTGTGGTACACTAATCAGTGTTGTGGTACATTGGTCAGTGTTGTGGTGCACTGGTCAGTGTTGTGGTACACTGGTCAGTGTTATGGTACATTGGCCAGTGTTGTGGTACACTGGTTAGTGTTGTGGTACACTGGTCAGTGTTGTGGTACATTGGTCAGTGTTGTGGAACACTGGTCAGTGTTGTGGTACACTAGTCAGTGTTGTGGTACATTGGTCAGTGTTGTGGTACACTGGTCAGTGTTGTGGTACACTGGTCAGTGTTGTGGAACACTGGTCAGTGTTGTGGTACACTGGTCAGTGTTGTGGTACACTGGTCAGTGTTGTGACACACTGATCAGTGTTGTGGCACACTGGTCAGTGTTGTGGTACACTGGTCAGTGTTGTGGTACACTGGTTAGTGTTGTGGTACATTTTTCAGTGTTGTGGTACGCTGGTCAGTGTTGTGGTACAGTGGTCAGCGTTGTGGTACACTGGTCAGTGTTGTGATACACTGATCAGTGTTGTGGTGCACTGGTCAGTGTTGTGGTACATTGGCCAGTGTTGTGGTACACTGGTCAGTGTTATGGTACACTGGTCAGTGTTGTGGTACATTGGTCAGTGTTGTGGTACATTGGCCAGTGTTGTGGTACACTGGTAAGTGTTATGGTACACTGGTTAGTGTTGTGGTACATTGGTCAGTGTTGTGGTACATTGGTCAGTGTTGTGGTACATTGGTCAGTGTTGTGGTACACTGGTCAGCGGTGTGGTACACTGGTTAGTGTTGTGGTACACTGGTCAGTGGTGTGGTACATTGGTCAGTGTTGTGGTGCACTGGTCAGTGTTGTGGTACACTGGTCAGTGTTGTGGTACATTGGCCAGTGTTGTGGTACACTGGTTAGTGTTGTGGTACACTGGTCAGTGTTGTGGTACATTGGTCAGTGTTGTTGTACACTGGTCAGGTGTTGTGGTATACTGGTCAGTGTTGTGGTACATTGGTCAGTGTTGTGGTACACTGGTCAGTGTTGTGGTACATTGGTCAGTGTTGTGGAACACTAGTCAGTATTGTGGTACACTGGTCAGTGTTGTGGTACACTGGTCAGTGTTGTGATACACTGATCAGTGTTGTGGTACATTGGTCAGTGTTGTGGTACACTGGTCAGTGTTGTGGTACACTGGTTAGTGTTGTGGTAAACGGGTCAGTGCAGTGGTACGTT
This sequence comes from Cherax quadricarinatus, assembly GCF_038502225.1. NCBI lineage: Eukaryota > Metazoa > Arthropoda > Malacostraca > Decapoda > Parastacidae > Cherax > Cherax quadricarinatus. Next base: position 2,083,201 of record NC_091371.1, on the reverse strand, counting down.
GGTCAGTGTTGTGGTACACTGGTCAGTGTTGTGGTACATTGGTCAGTGTTGTGGTACACTGGTCAGTGTTGTGGTACACTGGTCGGTGTTGTGGTACACTGGTCAGTGTTAGGGTACACTGGTCAGTGTTGTGGTACTCTGGTCAGTGTAGTGATACACTGGTCAGTGTTGTGATATACTGGTCAGTGTTATGGTACACTGGTCAGTGTTGTGGTACACTGGTCAGTGTTGTGGCACACTGATCAGTGTTGTGGTACACTGGTCAGTGTTGTGGTACACTGGTCAGTGTTGCGGTACACTTATCAGTGTTTTGATACACAGACCAGTGTTGTGGTACACTGGTCAGTGTTGTGGTACACTGGTCAAAGTTATGGTGCCCTAGTTAGTGTTGTGGTACACTGATCAGTGTTGTGGTACACTGGTCAGTGTTGTGGTACACTGGTCAGTGTTGTGGTACACTTATCAGTGTTGTGGCACACTGGTCAGTGTTATGGTACACTGATCAGTGTTATGGTACACTGGTCAGTGTTGTGGTGCACTGGTCAGTTTAGGGTACACTGATCCGTGTTGTGGTGCACTGGTAAGTGTTAGGGTTCATTGGTCAGTGTTGTGGTACACTGGCCAGTGTTGTGGTACACTGATCAGTGTTGTGTTACACTGGTCAGTGTTGTGGTACACAGGTCAGTGTAATGGTACACTGGTCAGTGTTGTGGTACACTGGTCAGTGTTATGGTACACTGGTCAGTGTTATGGTGCCCTAGTCAGTTTTGTGGTACACTGATCAGTGTTGTGGTACACTGGTCAGTGTTGTGGTACACTAGTCAGTGTTGTGGTACACTTATCAGTGTTTTGATACACAGACCAGTGTTGTGGTACACTGGTCAGTGTTGTGGTACACTGGTCAATGTTATGGTGCCCTAGTCAGTGTTGTGGTACACTGATCAGTGTTGTGGTACACTGGTCAGTGTTGTGGTACACTGGTCAGTGTTGTGGTACACTTATCAGTGTTGTGGTACACTGGTCAGTGTTATGGTACACTTATCAGTGTTATGGTACACTGGTCAGTGTTGTGGTGCACTGGTCAGTGTTAGGGTACACTGATCCGTGTTGTGGTACACTGGTCAGTGTTGTGGTACACTTATCAGTGTTGTGGTACACTGGTCAGTGTTGTGGTACACTGGTTAGTGTTGTGGTACATTGGTCAGTGTTGTGGTACACTGGTCAGTGTTGTGATACACTGATCAGTGTTGTAGCGCACTGGTCAGTGTTGTGGTACACTGGTCAGTGTTGTGGTACATTGGTCAGTGTTGTGGTACATTGGTCAGTGTTGTGGTACACTGGTCAGTGTTGTGGTACACTGGTAAGTGTTGTGGTACATTGGTCAGTGTTGTGGTACATTGTTCAGCGTTGTGGTACATTGGTCAGTGTTGTGGTACATTGGTCAGCGGTGTGGTACACTGGTTAGTGTTGTGGTACACTAATCAGTGTTGTGGTACATTGGTCAGTGTTGTGGTGCACTGGTCAGTGTTGTGGTACACTGGTCAGTGTTGTGGTACATTGGCCAGTGTTGTGGTACACTGGTTAGTGTTGTGGTACACTGGTCAGTGTTGTGGTACATTGGTCAGTGTTGTGGTACACTGGTCAGTGTTGTGGTACACTGGTCAGTGTTGTGGTACATTGGTCAGTGTTGTGGTACACTGGTCAGTGTTGTGGTACACTGGTCAGTGTTGTGGAACACTGGTCAGTGTTGTGATACACTGGTCAGTGTTGTGGTACACTGGTCAGTGTTGTGACACACTGATCAGTGTTGTGGCACACTGGTCAGTGTTGTGGTACACTGGTCAGTGTTGTGGTACACTGGTCAGCGTTGTGGTACATTGGTCAGTGTTGTGGTACACTGGTCAGTGTTGTGGTACAGTGGTCAGAGTTGTGGTACACTGGTCAGTGTTGTGATACACTGATCAGTGTTGTGGTGCACTGGTCAGTGTTGTGGTACACTGGTCAGTGTTGTGGTACATTGGTCAGTGTTGTGGTACATTGGCCAGTGTTGTGGTACACTGGTCAGTGTTATGGTACACTGGTTAGTGTTGTGGTACATTGGTCAGTGTTGTGGTACATTGGTCAGTGTTGTGGTACATTGGTCAGTGTTGTGGTACACTGGTTAGTGTTGTGGTACACTGTTCAGTGGTGTGGTACATTGGTCAGTGTTGTGGTGCACTGGTCAGTGTTGTGGTACACTGGTCAGTGTTGTGGTACATTGGCCAGTGTTGTGGTACACTGGTTAGTGTTGTGGTACACTGGTCAGTGTTGTGGTACATTGGTCAGTGTTGTTGTACACTGGTCAGGTGTTGTGGTACACTGGTCAGAGTTGTGGTACATTGGTCAGTGTTGTGGTACACTGGTCAGTGTTGTGGTACATTGGTCAGTGTTGTGGAACACTGGTCAGTGTTGTGGTACACTGGTCAGTGTTGTGGTACACTGGTCAGTGTTGTGATACACTGATCAGTGTTGTGGTACATTGGTCAGTGTTGTGGTACACTGGTCAGTGTTGTGGTACACTGGTTAGTGTTGTGGTAAACGGGTCAGTGCAGTGGTACATTGGTCAGTGTTGTGGTACACTGGTCAGTGTTGTGGTACATTGGTCAGTGTTGTGGTACACTGGTCAGTGTTGTGGTACATTGGTCAGTGTTGTGGAACACTGGTCAGTGTTGTGGTACACTGGTCAGTGTTGTGGTACACTGGTCAGTGTTGTGGTACACTGGTTAGTGTTGTGGTAAACGGGTCAGTGCAGTGGTACATTGGTCAGTGTTGTGGTACGCTGGTCAGTGTTGTGGTACATTGGTCAGTGTTGTGGTACACTGGTCAGTGTTGTGGTACACTGGTCAGTGTTGTGGTACACTGGTCAGTGTTAGGGTACACTGGTCAGTGTTGTGGTACTCTGGTCAGTGTAGTGATACACTGGTCAGTGTTGTGATATACTGGTCAGTGTTATGGTACACTGGTCAGTGTTGTGGTACACTGGTCAGTGTTGTGGCACACTGGTCAGTGTCGTGGTACACTGGTCAGTGTTGTGGTACACTGGTTAGTGTTGTGGTACACGGGTCAGTGTTGTGGTACATTGGTCAGTATTGTGGTACACTTGTCAGTGTTGCGGTACACTGGTCAGTGTTGTGATACACTGGTCAGTGTTGTGGTACACTGGTCAGTGTTAGGGTACACTGATCAGTGTTGTGGTACACTGGTCAGTGTAGTGATACACTGGTTAGTGTTGTGATACACTGGTCAGTGTTATGGTACACTGGTCAGTGATGTGGTACACTGGTCAGTGTTGTGGTACACTGGTCAGTGTTGTGGTACACTGGTCAGTGTTGTGGTACATTGGTCAATGTTGTGGTACAATGGTCAGTGTTGTGGTACACTGGTCAGTGTTATGGTACACTGGTCGGTGTTGTGGTGCCCTAGTCAGTGTTGTGGTACACTGATTAGTGTTGTGGTACATTGGTCAATGTTGTCGTACACTGGTCAGTGTTGTGGTACACTGGTCAGTGTTATGGTGCCCTAGTCAGTGTTGTGGTACACTGGTAAGTGCTAGGGTTCATTGGTCAGTGTTGTGGTACACTGGCCAGTGTTGTGGTACACTGATCAATGTTGTGTTACACTGGTCAGTGTTGTGGTACACAGATCAGTGTAATGGTACACTGGTCAGTGTTGTGGTACACTGGTCAGTGTTGTGGTACACTTATCAGTGTTTTGATACACAGACCAGTGTTGTGGTACACTGGTCAGTGTTGTGGTACACTGGTCAATGTTATGGTGCCCTAGTCAGTGTTGTGGTACACTGATCAGTGTTGTGGTACACTGGTCAGTGTTGTGGTACACTGGTCAGTGTTATGGTACACTTATCAGTGTTGTGGTACACTGGTCAGTGTTATGGTACACTTATCAGTGTTATGGTACACTGGTCAGTGTTGTGGTGCACTGGTCAGTGTTAGGGTACACTGATCCGTGTTGTGGTGCACTGGTAAGTGTTAGGGTACACTGGTCAGTGTTGTGGCACGCTGGCCAGTGTTGTGGTACACTGATCAGTGTTGTGTTACTCTGGTAAGTGTTGTGGCACACTGGTCAGTGTTATGGTACACTGGTCAGTGTTGTTGTACAGTGGTCAGTGTTATGGTACACTGGTCTGTGTTAGTGTACACTGGTTAGTGTTATGGTACACTGATCAGTATTAAAAGAATTCCTGTGTATTATTGGTATACAGTGATTCTGATTCAGGCAGAGGACTAACGGTGCTGGTGTGGTGGTGCTGGTGTGCTGGTGCTGGTGTGGTGGTGCTGGTGTGGTGGTGCTGGTGTGGTGTTGATGGTGTGGTGTTGATGGTGTGGTGTTGATGGTGTGGTGTTGATGGTGTGGTGTTGATGGTGTGGTGTTGATGGTGTGGTGTTGATGGTGTGGTGTTGATGGTGTGTTGGTGCTGGTGTGGTGTTGATGGTGTGGTGTTGATGGTGAGGTGTTGATGGTGTGGTGTTGATGGTGTGGTGGTGCTGGTGTGCTGGTGCTGGTGTGCTGGTGCTGGTGTGGTGTTGATTATGTGGTGTCGATGGTGTGGTGTTGATGGTGTGGTGTTGATGGTGTGGTGTTGATGGTGTGGTGGTGCTGGTGTGCTGGTGCTGGTGTGCTGGTGCTGGTGTGGTGTTGATGGTGTGGTGTTGATGGTGTGGTGTTGATGGTGTGGTGTTGATGGTGTGGTGTTGATGGTGTGGTGGTGCTGGTGTGCTGGTGCTGGTGTGCTGGTGCTGGTGTGGTGTTGATGGTGTGGTGTTGATGGTGTGGTGTTGATGGTGTGGTGTTGATGGTGTGGTGTTGATGGTGTGGTGTTGATGGTGTGGTGTTGATGGTGTGGTGTTGATGGTGTGGTGGTGCTGGTGTGGTGTTGATGGTGTGGTGTTGATGGTGTGGTGTTGATGGTGTGGTGTTGATGGTGTGGTGTTGATGGTGTGGTGTTGATGGTGTGGTGTTGATGGTGTGGTGTTGATGGTGTGGTGTTGATGGTGTGGTGTTGATGGTGTGGTGTTGATGGTGTGGTGTTGATGGTGTGGTGTTGATGGTGTGGTGTTGATGGTGTGGTGTTGATGGTGTGGTGCTGGTGTGGTGTTGATGGTGTGGTGTTGATGGTGTGGTGTTGATGGTGTGGTGTTGATGGTGTGGTGTTGATGGTGTGGTGTTGATGGTGTGGTTGTGCTGGTGTGGTGTTGATGGTGTGGTGTTGATGGTGTGGTGTTGATGGTGTGGTGTTGATGGTGTGGTGTTGATGGTGTGGTGTTGATGGTGTGGTGTTGATGGTGTGGTTTTGATGGTGTGGTGTTGATGGTGTGGTGTTGATGGTGTGGTGTTGATGGTGTGGTGGTGCTGGTGTGGTGTTGATGGTGTGGTGTTGATGGTGTGGTGTTGATGGTGTGGTGTTGATGGTGTGGTGTTGATGGTGTGTTGTTGATGGTGTGGTGTTGATGGTGTGGTGTTGATGGTGTGGTGTTGATGGTGTGGTGGTGCTGGTGTGGTGTTGATGGTGTGGTGGTGCTTGTGTGGTGTTTATGGTGTGGTGTTGATGGTGTGGTGGTGCTGGTGTGGTGTTGATGGTGTGGTGGTGCTTGTGTGGTGTTTATGGTGTGGTGTTGATGGTGTGGTGGTGCTGGTGTGGTGTTGATGATGTGGTGTTGATGGTGTGGTGTTGATGGTGTGGTGATGCTGGTGCTGTGTTGATGGTGTGGTTTTGATGGTGTGGTGATGCTGGTGTGGTGTTGATGGTGTGGTGTTGATGGTGTGGTGTTGATGGTGTGGTGGTGCTGGTGTGGTGTTGATGGTGAGGTGTTGATGGTGTGGTGTTGATGGTGTGGTCTTGATGGTGTGATGGTGCTGGTGTGGTGTTGATGGTGTGGTGCTGATGGTGTGGTGTTGATGGTGTGGTGTTGATGGTGTGGTGATGCTGGTGTGGCGGTGCTTGTGCGGTGGTACTGGTGTGGTGATGCTGGTGTGTTGGTGCTGGTATGATGATGCTGGTGTGGTGATGTTGGTGTGGTGATGCTGGTGTGGTGATGCTGGTGTGGTGGTGTGGTGTGTTGATGCTGGTATGATGGTGCTGGTGTGGTGATGCTGGTGTGGTGATGTTGGTGTGGTGGTGCTGGTGTGATGATGATGGTGTGGTGGTGGTGCTTGTGTGGTGATGCTTGTGTGGTGGTGCTGGTGTGGTGATGCTGGTATGGTAGTGCTGGTGTGGTTATGCTGGTGTGGTAGTGGTGCTGATATGGTGATGCTAGTGTGGTGATGCTGGTGTGGTGGTGCTGGTGTGGTGGTATTGGTGTGGTGGTGTTGGTGTGGAGGTGCTGGTGTTGTGGTGCTGGTGTGGTGGCGTTGGTGTGGTGGTGCTGGTTTGGTGGTGGTGCTGGTGTGGTGATGCTGGTGTGGTGGTTCTGGTGTGGTGATGCTGATATGGTGGTGCTGGTGTGGTGATGCTGGTGTGGTGGTGCTGGTGTGGTGATGTTGGTGTGGTGCTGGTGTGGTGGTGCTGGTGTGGTGATACTGGTATGGTGGTGCTGGTGTGGTGATGCTGGTGTGGTGGTTCTGGTGTGGTGATGCTGATATGGAGGTGCTGGTGTGGTGATGCTGGTGTGGTGGTGCTGGTGTGGTGATGTTGGTGTGGTGCTGGTGTGGTGGTGCTGGTGTGGTGATGCTGGTGTGGTGGTGCTGGTGTGGTGGTGGTACTGGTGTGGTGATGCTCTTGTGGCGATGTTGGTATGGTGATGCTGGTGTGGTGGTGCTGGTGTGGTCATGCTGGTGTGGTCATGCTCGTATGGTGGTGGTGGTGCTGGTGTGGTGATGCTGGTGTGATGGTGCTGGTGTGGTGATGCTGGTGTGGTGGTGGTGCTGGTGTGGTGATGCAGGTGGGGTGGTGGTAATGGTGTGGTGATGCTGGTATGGTGATGCTGGTGTGGTGGTACTGGTGTGGTGATGCTGGTGTGGTGGTGGTGCTGGTGTGATGGTGCTGGTGTGGTGATGCTGGTATGGTGGTGCTGGTGTGGTGGTTCTGGTGAGGTGGTGCTGGTGTGGTGGTGTTGGTGTGGTGGTGTTGGTGTGGAGGTGCTGGTGTTGTGGCGCTGGTGTGGTGGTGCTGGTGTGGTGGCGTTGGTGTGGAGGTGCTGGTGTGGTGCTGTTTGTGTGGTAGTGCTGGTGTGGTGGTGCTGGTGGTGCTGGTGTTGTGGTGGTAATGGTGTGGTGATTCTGGTGTAGTGATGCTGGTATGGTGATGCTGGTGTGGTGGTGCTGGTGTGGTGATGCTGGTGTGGTGGTGGTGCTGGTGTGGTGGTGCTGGTGTGGTGATGCTGGTATGGTGGTGCTGGTGTGGTGATGCTTGTGTGGTGATGCTGGTGTGGTGGTGCTGGTGGGGTGGTTCTGGTGTGGTGGTGCTGGTGTGGTGGTATTGGTGTGGTGGTGTTGGTGTGGAGGTGCTGGTGTGGTGATGCTGGTGTGGTGGTGGTGCTGGTGTGGTGGTGCTGGTGTGGTGATGCTGGTATGGTGGTGATGGTGTGGTGATGCTTGTGTCGTGGTGGTGCTGGTATGGTGGTGCTGGTGTGGTGGTTCTGGTGAGGTGGTGCTGGTGTGGTGGTGCTGGTGTGGAGGTGCTGGTGTTGTGGTGCTGGTGTGGTGGTGCTGGTGTGGTGGTGTTGGTGTGGAGGTGCTGGTGTGGTGCTGTTTGTGTGGTAGTGCTAGTGTGGTGGTGCTAGTGTGATGGTGCTGGTGTGGCGGTGTTTGTATGGTGGTGCTGGTGTCGTGGTGCTGGTGTGATGGTGCTGGTGTGGTGGTGTTGGTGAGGTGGTGCTGTTGTGGTGGTGTTTGTGCGGTGGTGCTGGTGTGGTGGTATTGGTGAGGTGGTGCTGGTTTGGTGGTGTTGGTGAGGTGGTGCTGGTGTGGTGGTGTTGGTGTGGTGGTGTTGGTGTGGTGGTGTTGGTGTGGTGGTGTTGGTGTGGTGGTGTTGGTGTGGTGGTGTTGGTGTGGTGGTGTTGGTGTGGTGGTGTTGGTGTGGTGGTGTTGGTGTGGTGGTGTTGGTGTGGTGGTGTTGGTGTGGTGGTGTTGGTGTGGTGGTGTTGGTGTGGTGGTGTTGGTGTGGTGGTGTTGGTGTGGTGGTGTTGGTGTGGTGGTGTTGGTGTGGTGGTGTTGGTGTGGTGGTGTTGGTGTGGTGGTGTTGGTGTGGTGGTGTTGGTGAGGTGGTGCTGGTGTGGTGGTGTTTGATGTGGAGGTGCTGGTGTGGTGGTGTTGGTGTTGTGGTGCTGGTGTGGTGGTGTTGGTGTTGTGGTGCTGGTGTGGTGGTGCTTGTGTGAATAGTGTGGTCAGATGGTGCTGCTCTGGTGATGGTGGTCTGGTGATGACGGTCTACTGGTGCTTTTTTTGGTGGTTCTAGTCTTTTTTGTTCTCTTCTGGTGGTGATGATGGTGTGGTGGTGATGATGATGGCGTGGTGGTGCTGATGGTCTGGTGGTGTTGATGATCTGGTGGTGCTGATGGTCTGGTGGTGCTGGCCTGGAGGCGCTGGGTGAGAATATACCTGGTGGGTAAATTGAATATGATAATGGCATACTATACTTACAAGTTGTTAAGTAAGACATGTGTCTACGTGTCTACGTTATCAACCCGTGGGTAATGTTGGTGAGGTTCGTATGTCTGAACCACCAGCCTGACACATTTGTGGTCACAGAGGTGCCTGTGCTAACCTTCCTATGGTGTAGAAATATACCTAGTTGGATGAATCTTATTGTGGCTAGCTGGTCTAGTGGCTAACGCGACGGGCTGGAGTTTTGAGACTCTATGACCGCGGGTTCAATCCCGGCCGGGGGTATGGTTTGTTTGCAATCGTGTCATTACGATTTCTTGAGTCATTTCGATCCATGGTAAACATACAGCAGGTGTTGTTGATACTATCAGTGGCAGGAGGGTGAAACGTTACCACACGTGTTGTATGAATGTGTGCATTCCTTAAAACACACAAACACATACACGCAGGCAGAATCCATACATAGCTTTAAGAAGCGGTACAATAAGGCTCATGGAGCAAGGACAAAGTGCACCTAGTATCAACTAGCGAAGAGGCGGGGCCAGGAGCTGTGAATCGACACCTGCAACCACATATAGGTGATTACTTATAGGCAGGTACACACACATATATATATACACATATAGATACACATTCATACACATACACAGAAAGATATACACATACACACTTAAGTGAAAGACAGACGAGAACAGAGAAATGAGAAGGAGAGGTAGAAACGTATATGTAAGTTTGAGGAGAGAGGCTGAATGACCAATTGAGAATTACATAGCAACAAAGGTCAAATCTGAATTAAAAGTACGCCACAATCACGTCAGAAAAAGGATGACACTAATAAACTAGGTAATTTAACTGAAGAAGAAAGGAGGAGAGCTCACGTGAGATGACAAGGATGTCTCGGAGGTGTTAACAGACGGTTTAAAAAGGGGTTCTCAGTAGAGACTGGCCAACACCAGAGCGCCAACGAGAAACGGTACACCGATAGGTATTGGATTCCTATCATATAATTGGGAAAGAGGTGCATAAACTTTTATATTAGCTGACTACATCAAATTCAATGAGCCTTGACAATGTGCCACCATGAAATTTGTGGAAGGGAGCAAAACCTCTTTCTAAACTACTACCTAAGAGCTACAAGTCAGTGAACACGGGACAGTTTCTCTAATATTTACATAGAATCAGTGAACACGGGACAGTTGCTTTAAAATTTACATCAAGTCAGTGGACACGGGAGAGTTGCTATAAAATTTACGTCAGTTGCCGGAGATTTGGAAGAAAGAATCAGTGAGCAGTGAACTACAGACCAGCACCACTGACATGCATACCATGCAAGGTAATGGAGTAGATAATCACAAGAGTGTTAGAACACTTGAAGAGAAGTGGCTCTATAAACAGTAACCAACACTGATTTACAGAGGACAAATATTGTCTTACATATCCTTTGAAGCCATATGACAGCGTAACAAAACTGAGACAGAAGAGAAAGAATTGGATGAATTACATATTCGTGGTCTGCAAAAAAATGCCTTTGATACTTAACCTTACAAAAGACCGGGGCAAAATTTTGAGGAGCAGGCTGTGAATCAACCCCTCAAACCACAAATAAGTGAGTACACACCTACACATACACGCAAGCACACACACACATACCCATACACACACACACACACACACACACACACACACACACACACACACACACACACACACACACATTCATTTGATTTACAGAGCCGAAACTCTCAGGCGTAATAAACAAATCATTATTCTCAGAGAATACAACGTAATAGGAGAGAGAAAAGAAGGTTGAGAAAGCTTGGCACTAATGATCAAGCAACAACAGAGCATCAAGAAGCTGAAATGAAAACGAGAAGCAGAGTGCTCGAGAACTACATGTTAGGAATACTAATAAATGGGAGACACAAAGCAATACATAGTAGTAATTATATACAACACTCCACCAAACAATAGGAAAGCTAGAGAGATACACCAAAACAACAACAGAGCTGCAATGTATACACGTATCTCAGAGAAAGCTGAGAAAGATTAGTGAAAATATGTCTCTAGAGATACCAAAAGCTGTTCACTGCCCAGCTATTTAAGAAATTCACATTTTAAACAAAATAACTGCAGTTAGTCATGGGAAGGAAGAAATCCAAATTTCCAGATTTACGAGACATCCACGCCAACTAAAGGGAGACGTACTTCTCCCTTCTTATTATATAAAATGTAAAGTCTCCCCTCTTATTACATAAAAACATAAGAAAATCTCCCCTCTTATTACATAAAAACAAAGTTTCCCCTCTTATTACATAAAAATATAAGAAAGTCTCCCCTCTTATTACATAAAAACATAAGAAAGAGAAACACTGCAGCAGCCCCTTTACTCCATATTAGACAAATTCCTCATGAACCCAAACACACTAATAAAAACATTTGCCCAATCCATTTTCAACGCTTCTTTACTTAAGAAATAAGCTTTGATAACCCTGTTAACTCATGCTATATAAGTAGCACTCAAGGAGGAGAGGAAGGGTACCTTGATGACGGTCAAGGAAGGGTACCTTGATGACGGTCAAGGAAGGGTACCTTGATGAGGGTCAAGGAAGGGAACCTTGATGATGGTCAAGGAAGGGTACCTTGATGAGGGTCAAGGAAGGGAACCTTGATGATGGTCAAGGAAGGGTACCTTGATGACGGTCAAGGAAGGGTACCTTGATGACGGTCAAGGAAGGGTACCTTGATGACGGTCAAGGAAGGGTACCTTGATGACGGTCAAGGAAGGATACCTTGATGACGGTCAAGGAAGGGTACCTTGATGATGGTCAAGGAAGGGTACCTTGATGAGGGTCAAGGAAGGGTACCTTGATGACAGTCAAAGAAGGGTACCTTGATGACGGTCAAGGAAGGATTCTTGGCACAAAGAAATAAAGCCATCTTCGCCTTCCTTATATTAAACCTGATAACCTGTCATTCCCCAGGTGTTGTATGACCCATATTGGTTTAGTAATAACCCATAATATAATAATAATTATATTATAGTAATTAATAATAATAATAAGAAGAAGAAGAAGAATAAGAATTAATAATAACAAATGGGATTAAGAGTTAGAGGTAAGGAAGAAGCAGCAATAATGTTGAAGGATCAGTTATGGAAGGAGAAGAGGGAATATAAATATATAAATTTAAAAGGTTTGGTAATAAATAATACATAATTTAAGAAAAAGAGAATAAATAAGTATACGAAATATGATACTGGGCGTAATTACAATAGTTTGTTGGACTATGTATTGGTGGATAAAAGGTTGATGGGTAGACTTCGGGATGTATATGTTTTTAGAGGGGCAACAGATACATCAGATGGCAATATAAACACAAATGCAGTATAATGTGATCCTTTATTGACTACGTTTCGCCCACACAGTGGGCTTTTTCAAGTCACAAACAGAACTACCTGGGGTGGAAGGAACGCGAGTATTTATAGTCCGGCTGAGGTCAGGTGAAGAATGCTGCATCTGATGATGTACCGAGTGGGGCTATAGAGTCTAAAAACTTGGGTAGCTTGGAAAGGAGATTGGATAAGTTTGTGAGCAGACCTTCTACAGTGTTCTTATGTGGGATAGCGATGAAGAAGTTTCTTGGCAAGTGGTTCAGCTATGTTATAGAAGCCACTATTCTGGTTAAAGTTGTCGGATATAGAAATAAGTGATGATTCCAGATTCTTCTATAACATAGCTGAACCACTTGCCAAGAAACCCCCTTCTATAACATAGCTGAACCACTTGCCAAGAAACTTCTTCATCGCTATCCCACATAAGAACACTGTAGAAGGTCTGCTCACAAACTTATCCAATCTCCTTTCCAAGCTACCCAAGTTTTTAGACTCTATAGCCCCACTCGGTACATCATCAGATGCAGCATTCTTCACCTGACCTCAGCCGGACTATAAATACTCGCGTTCCTTCCACCCCAGGTAGTTCTGTTTGTGACTTGAAAAAGCCCACTGTGTGGGCGAAACGTAGTCAATAAAGGATCACATTATACTGCATTTGTGTTTATATTGCCATTGTGTCGGTATTTTATACCATTTATTTCCAGATACATCAGATCATTTTCAGTTGTAGCTACAGTGAGAGTAAAAGGCTGATAGGATACAAGGAGAATGACATTAGTGAGTAAGAGAGAGAGGTGAAGGTTCATAAACTAAAGGAGGAGGCAGTTAGGGTAAGATATAAGCAGATATTGGTAGAAATGGGCTTGTGAGAGTATAGGTAATGACGAGGGTGTAGAGGTATGAGGTAGATTTAGGAATGTAGTGATAGAGTGTGCAACAGAAGTTTGTGGATATAGGAGGGTGGGTGCGGGAGGGAAGAGGAGCAATTGGTGGACTGATGAGGTAAGGAGAGTGATAAGGGAGCAAATGTTACAATATGAGAGGTTTTTACAAAGTAGAAGTAATATCAGGAGGGAGGAGTATATGGAGAGAAAAAGAGAGATTAAGTGAGTGATGAAGGAATGTAAAAGGAGAGCAAATGAGAGAGTGCATGAGGTGCTGTCAACAAATTTTGCTGAGAATAAGTGGTCACTCTGCATCAGTGGTCACCCTGCCTCAGTGGTCACCCTGCCTCAGTGGTCACCCTGCCTCAGTGGTCACCCTGCCTTAGTGGTCACCCTGCCTCAGTGGTCACCCTGCCTCATTGCTCACCCTCCCTCAGTGGTCACCCTGCCTCAGTGGTAACCCAGCCTCAGTGGTCACCCTGCCTTAGTGGTCACCCTGCCTCAGTGGTCACCCTGCCTCAGTGGTCACCCTGCCTCATTGGTCACCCTGCCTCAGTGGTCACCCTGCCTCTGTGGTCACCCTGCCTCAATGGTCACCCTGTCTCAGTGATTACCCTGCCTCAGTAGTCACCCTGCCTCAGTAGCCACCCTGCCTCATTGGTCACCCTGCCTCAGTGGTCACCCTGCCTCAGTGGTCACTCTGCCTCAGTGGTCACCCTGCCTCAGTGGTCACCCTGCCTCATTGGTCACCCTCCCTCAGTGGTCACCCTGCCTCAGTGGTCACCCAGCCTCAGTGGTCACCCTGCCTTAGTGGTCACCCTGCCTCAGTGGTCACCCTGCCTCAGTGGTCACCCTGCCTCATTGGTCACCCTGCCTCAGTGGTCACCCTGCCTCTGTGGTCACCCTGCCTCAATGGTCACCCTGTCTCAGTGATTACCCTGCCTCAGTAGTCACCCTGCCTCAGTAGCCACCCTGCCTCAGTGGTCACCCTGCCTCAGTGGTCACCCTGCCTCAGTGGTCACCCTGCCTCAGTGGTCACCCTGCCTCAGTGGTCACCCTGCCTCAGTGGTCACTCTGCCTCAGTGGTCACCCTGCCTCAGTGGTCACCCTGCCTCAGTGGTCACACTGCCTTAGTGGTCACCCTGCCTCAGTGGTCACCCTGCCTCAGTGGTCACCCTGCCTCAGTGGTCACCCTGCCTCAGTGGTCACCCTGCCTCAGTGGTCACCCTGCCTTAGTGGTCACCCTGCCTCAGTGGTCACCCTGCCTCTGTGGTCACCCTGCCTCAATGGTCACCCTGTCTCAGTGGTCACTCTGCCTCAGTAGTCACCCTGCCTCAGTAGCCACCCTGCCTCAGTGGTCACCCTGCCTCAGTGGTCACTCTGCCTCAGTGGTCACCCTGCCTCAGTGGTCACCCTGCCTCAGTGGTCACCCTGCCTTAGTGGTCACCCTGCCTCAGTGGTCACCCTGCCTCAGTGGTCACCCTGCCTCAGTGGTCACCCTGCCTCAGTGGTCACCCTGCCTTAGTGGTCACCCTGCCTCAGTGGTCACCCTGCCTCAGTGGTCACCCTGCCTCAGTGGTCACCCTGCCTCAGTGGTCACTCTGCCTCAGTGGTCACCCTGCCTCAGTAGACACCCTGCCTCAGTGGTCACCCTGCCTCAGTGGTCACCCTGCCTCAGTGGTCACTCTGCCTCAGTGGTCACTCTGCCTCAGTGGTCACCCTGCCTCAGTGGTCACTCTGCCTCAGTGGTCACCCTGCCTCAGTGGTCACCCTGCCTCAGTGGTCACACTGCCTTAGTGGTCACCCTGCCTCAGTGGTCACCCTGCCTCAGTGGTCACCCTGCCTTAGTGGTCACCCTGCCTCAGTGGTCACCCTGCCTCAGTGGTCACCCTGCCTCAGTGGTCACCCTGCCTCAGTGGTCACCCTGCCTCAGTGGTCACACTGCCTTAGTGGTCACCCTGCCTCAGTGGTCACCCTGCCTCTGTGGTCACCCTGCCTCAATGGTCACCCTGTCTCAGTGGTCACTCTGCCTCAGTAGTCACCCTGCCTCAGTAGCCACCCTGCCTCAGTGGTCACCCTGCCTCAGTAGTCACCCTGCCTCAGTGGTCACCCTGCCTCAGTGGTCACCCTGCCTTAGTGGTCACCCTGCCTCAGTGGTCACCCTGCCTCAGTGGTCACCCTGCCTCAGTGGTCACCCTGCCTCAGTGGTCACCCTGCCTCAGTGGTCACACTGCCTTAGTGGTCACCCTGCCTCAGTGGTCACCCTGCCTCTGTGGTCACCCTGCCTCAATGGTCACCCTGTCTCAGTGGTCACTCTGCCTCAGTAGTCACCCTGCCTCAGTAGCCACCCTGCCTCAGTGGTCACCCTGCCTCAGTGGTCACTCTGCCTCAGTGGTCACCCTGCCTCAGTGGTCACCCTGCCTCAGTGGTCACCCTGCCTTAGTGGTCACCCTGCCTCAGTGGTCACCCTGCCTCAGTGGTCACCCTGCCTCAGTGGTCACCCTGCCTCAGTGGTCACCCTGCCTTAGTGGTCACCCTGCCTTAGTGGTCACCCTGCCTCAGTGGTCACCCTGCCTCAGTGGTCACCCTGCCTCAGTGGTCACCCTGCCTCAGTGGTCACCCTGCCTTAGTGGTCACCCTGCCTTAGTGGTCACCCTGCCTCAGTGGTCACCCTGCCTCAGTGGTCACCCTGCCTCAGTGGTCACCCTGCCTCAGTGGTCACCCTGCCTCAGTGGTCACCCTGCCTCAGTGGTCACCCTGCCTCAGTGGTCACCCTGCCTCAGTGGTCACCCTGCCTCAGTGGTCACCCTGCCTCAGTGGTCACCCTGCCTCAGTGGTCACCCTGCCTCAGTGGTCACCCTGCCTCAGTGGTCACCCTGCCTCAGTGGTCACCCTGCCTCAGTGGTCACCCTGCCTCACTGGTCACCCTGCCTCAGTGGTCACCCTGCCTCAGTGGGACACAGCCAGTGTGCTGGAAAAAAATAATTCTGATATGAAAAGTTGTATTCACTTGGCTGTTTGTTTTTACACCTTTTTCCTAACGGCAAGTTAAGGTGGTGCGTAATACACCATACAGCACACACACGGTACACCAGCTGTTGTTTGTCACATGTCTAGCACCTGTGTCAAGACCCCCAACACGGTACACCAGCTGTTGTTTGTCACATGTCTAGCACCTGTGTCAAGACCCCCAACACGGTACACCAGCTGTTGTTTGTCACATGACTAGCACCTGTGTCAAGACCCCCAACACGGTACACCAGCTGTTGTTTGTCACATGTCTAGCACCTGTGTCAAGACCCCCAACACGGTACACCAGCTGTTGTTTGTCACATGTCTAGCACCTGTGTCAAGACCCCCAACACGGTACACCAGCTGTTGTTTGTCACATGACTGACACCTGTGTCAAGACCCCCCAACACGGTACACCAGCTGTTGTTTGTCACATGACTAACACCTGTGTCAAGACCCCCAACACGGTACACCAGCTGTTGTTTGTCACATGACTAACATCTGTGTCAAGACCCCCAACACGGTACATCAGCTGTTGTTTGTCACTTGGCTAACACCTGTGCCAAGACCTCCAACACGGTACATCAGCTGTTGTTTGTCACTTGGCTAACACCTGTGCCAAGACCCCCAACACGGTACACCAGCTGTTGTTTGTCACATGACTAACACCTGTGTCTAGACCCCCAACACGGTACATCAGCTGTTGTTTGTCACATGACTAACACCTGTGTCAAGACCCCCAACACGGTACATCAGCTGTTGTTTGTGACATGACTTACACCTGTATCAGGACCTCTAACACGGTACACCAGGTGTTCTCTGTGACATGACTTACACCTGTATCAGGACCTCTAACACGGTACACCAGGTGTTTGTCACTCATTTTGTCATCACTGGACTAGTGGAATGTAAGAAAAACGTGATCCCTGGTTGAAAAAAAATGGGAAGATATAATAAAAAAAAATTAACTACTAATAATAATATATTCAAAAATTTCAATGTATTTAATTTAATATAATAAAAAAATAATAATTGAAGGTTGAAGAGATATTTGGAGGCCGGGAGTTTAGAAGAGGAGATGGTATATTTCCTAAGGTGGACAGAGATGTTCTTGAGGATGCTGAATCTCTTGTTGGATGTTAACAAGGGTTCCTGTCCGTGCCTGGTAGTCATACAACCTTAAAGGTTTGGGAGAGATGATGTATTACAACCTAGGATTTCAAAGGCCTGTTATCCCAGGTGTAATGGGAGCAAAAGAAACACAGCAGAAAAAGTTTAGACTTATATGATCCTTCACCAATTTAGAACAGCAATATGTACACTATGTACAGTAATAAGTATAGTGCACGTCACGGTAAGCAAGGCAGAAATAGAAGCCACAAGATAGCAGACCGTGCTTCAACCAGTTCTAGAATGGGAATGACAAGGGCAGACAGGAGAGCGGTATCCACATAACCTCTGCGAATGCCAATCCCACCTTCTTATTGGCTAGAACCTGGTCACTAGTTGAACGATGGGGCCCCATCATCAACTCTTAGCAACCTGGTTCGCTGGTTGGGGGAGATAGCCTGTAAATGAGGGTGTGTACATGCGCCGAATAAAGGTTACGTACTCTTTGCATGCCACATGATGTATCGGGGACTTCCCATTTTATGGATCAAGTATTTATAGATGATGCTGTAGGCCGACCAGGCTGGCGGCGAGAGCTGAAAATAAACGAGTAAACACCGGTTACCAGAAAGTTACTTACGTATAACACAAAGGATAGACACGGGTGATATCATTCTTACTTTAAAGTCATTACTGGTAACCATATTAAGTAGTAAGCCCTAAGAACAATGTCCTAATTGATTACTTTACCTCAGAGGTCGGGGAGTCGGTGTAAATTTCCCAAATGGGGTAAAAATTAAAATCTCGGGAGTTATCAAAACTCAATAAACGTATAAATAAAACTGCACAAAAATGTATTATTTAATGAATGAGGCCGATAATGAAAGTTATATTTTTTTAAAACAAATAATTTTGAGATTCTTAATAAATTTAAAAATCCAATTTGTAGGGACCATTTCTTAAGTTAGCAATATTGTAAAACGGGTCAAGATTCTAGCAGCTGGCAACACTGCGAGTGTCAGCATTGACTCGGGAGCCGGCACAACAACTGCACCTCCCACTGTCAACATCACCATCACATAAAAACATAAGAACATAAGAAAGGAGGATCACTGCAGCAGGCCTGTTGGCCCATACTAGGCAGGTCCTTTACAATCCATCCCACTAACAAAACATTTGCCCAACCTAATTTTCAATGCTACCCAAGAAATAATCTCTGATAACTCTATCCACTCATTTGCAAGTCCCAATCAAATCCAATCCCTCTCACTCATATATTTATCCAACCTAAATTTGAAACTACCCAAAGTCCTAGCCTCAATAACCCAACTAGGCAGACCGTTCCACTCATCAACTACCCTATTTCCAAACCAATACTTTCCTATGTCCTTTCTAAATCTAAACTTGTCTAATTTAAATCCATTACTGCGGGTTCTCTCTTGGAGAGACATCCTCAAGACCTTATTAATATCCCCTTTATTATCCCCTTTATTAATACCATCACGTAACTTTTGGCCTAGTGTTCTATCTCACTATTAATAATTGTCTCTGCTCACAGTCAGAGATGCATTGTTTGT
The DNA here is from genome assembly GCF_038502225.1 of Cherax quadricarinatus. Classification (NCBI taxonomy): domain Eukaryota; kingdom Metazoa; phylum Arthropoda; class Malacostraca; order Decapoda; family Parastacidae; genus Cherax; species Cherax quadricarinatus. The sequence goes on along the minus strand of NC_091371.1, from coordinate 2,064,623 downwards.
TAATAGGTTTATGCCTTTCAACGACCAAGGTGAAACAGTGTTTTGTGATTATTATTATTATTATTAAAGATTCGTTGGTATTCTCCCGGCCCGGGCTTTTTCCAAGTGGTGGCCCGGCCTTGGCTCCCTCTTTAGGGAGTGTCTGAGACCGAAGTCTCCCATGGGAGGAGGCACAAAGACCTCCTCATCTTTGGGACCAACTGTCCCCAGGCCTAGCCACAAGCTAGGCCTCTCTGGTCTGCCATCCCCGCCCCAAGGGGGCTAATGGGAATGACAGTCTTGTGAGCTACAAGCTCTGGCTCAGGCACCTTCCCTACCCTACAAGGGCTGGGCATGGTGTCGATCAGTGTTTTGTGATGTGTCGTAACAAATAGAGGTGTACAATGTAATATTTATTTATTTTTAATAGAATTTATGATTCCATTTATAGATATCTGAAAGTGCTCATATATTAATATAAATATTTGACTGTTTTCTATTAATTTTATATCATATTCTATTTTTCATGATTTCTTTTTTATATCCCAATCTTTATGAGTAACAATGTTAAAGTTATTATCCATCTGTTTTTTAATCATTTTCAGTTTTACCTTCAGATGGCATCATACAGGAAAAAGACTTACCAGGAAGAGTTCCTTAAGTATGACTTCACAGAAATAGAAGACAAAGGAAAGATAAAACTTCAGTGTGTTGTCTGAAAGTACTGACTGAAGAGTCTTTCTAATGGAGTCAGCTGAAGAAACACCTGGATAATTTACACTCAGATTTGTCTTCCAAACCGTAGGTATACTTTGTGGATCTGGAAAGATCTACCATAAAGCAAAGACTGGACAGCAACTTGGGAGGTACATTTGATCAAGGTTCAGCATCAAGGACTAGCTTGATGCTGAACCTTGATATCCAAAACAAGAAACCACTTAATTGCTACTTTACATAAATAAATGTCCTGGCTTCTAAGGGTTAACAACCTGCATAGTCAAGAGATATTTAAAATATTTAAGTAAAAGAATACCAACCCAGGGCCAGTTTTTTCACACAAATTATTAAATAGTCAAAATTTATATTAATAGGAAGGGCACAAAAACTAACATATAAATATATATATACTATATATATATATATATATATATATATATATATATATATATATATATATATATATATATATATATATATATATATATATATATATATATATATATATATATATATATATATATATATATATATATATATATATATATGCAAAACAACCACTCTGAAAAGAATAGAGAAATTCCAAGCGCTTTCGTGACTACTCACATTATCAAGGAACTATGAAAGTGAAGCATCCAAGGAAGCTATATAAGGGGTCGGCCAGCACCTCACTATCAGATCCCACAACGGTTAAACACGAGACGCGCGGCGAGCCAACTTGGATAGGTCCTTTGCAAAACTCACCCCCAAGCTATTTATTTGTCCAGTGTATTATTAAATTCTACCCAAATTCTATTAATTATAAATGGATCTAATTTATATAAACCAAAGGAAATATTCATATTATTGTCAAAACTGCTTTTTATGAAACAAGATTCAATTATATTCCTGTCGACCATGGACTTGCTTGATACTACTTTCTCAACTTTTTGAAAATCAATTGGATGGTTAAAATCTCTTACATGAATAAATAGAGCATTGGAATCTTGTCCAGTTCTAATGCTATATTTATGTTGTTTTAATCTTAGTTCGAGATTTTTACCAGTTTGACCGTAATAAACTTTATCGCAAATTTTACAAGGAATCTTATAGACACATCCATCAGCATTTTGGGGGGAATTCTTAATCAAAAGTTTTTTTACTGTATCAAGATTTTTGAATACAACTTTAATATTAAAAGTCTTAAGAAGAGAAGGCATATCAACCAAGTTTTCATGGTAAGGGAGAACCAACATATTTTTAGTTGAATAAGGCTGGTTGCCCTTTTTTGGATTATAAAAAGTGTTCCTAGCAACTTTAAAAGATTTATCAATTACATTTCTTGGGTTTTTTAATTCATTACCTATTTCAGAAATTTTGGATATTTCCTCATCTATGAACTCAGGACTACAAATTCGTAAAGCTCTCAAAAACATTGATGAGAAAACAGACAGTTTGACTCTATCTTGATGCGAGGAATAATAGTGGACATAGGAACAGTTATTTGTAGGTTTTCTGTAAATTTTAAATTTGAATTCATTATTACCCTTAATAATTAAAACATCTAGAAAAGGCAATGAGTTATTTTCTTCAAACTCAACAGTAAAGTTTATAGAATGGGCTAAGCTATTTAATTTTCCAAGAAAATGGTGTATATCTACATTTTTGGGCATAAGACACAAAATATCATCAACATATCTGAACCATTTAGCTCTATTAGGGAGGATTGTGTTAAGCAACCTTGTTTCAAAAAATTCCATGTATAGGTTACTAAGAACAGGTGAAAGAGGATTTCCCATTGCCAGAAAACCTACAAATAACTGTTCCTATGTCCACTATTATTCCTCGCATCAAGATAGAGTCAAACTGTCTGTTTTCTCATCAATGTTTTTGAGAGCTTTACGAATTTGTAGTCCTGAGTTCATAGATGAGGAAATATCCAAAATTTATGAAATAGGTAATGATTTAAAATACCCAAGAAATGTAATTGATAAATCTTTTAAAGTTGCTAGGAACACTTTTTATAATCCAAAAAAGGGCAAGTTGAAGATTGAGACACTTATGCAGCATATGGGAATCTTTATTCAGGAAACGTTTCGCCACACAGTGGCTTCTTCAGTCCAATACAAAGAGGAAGGCATAAGGAGAGGAGGAGAATGAGGTAATCAGTCCCTCAACCTGGAGTCGATGTGTTCAGTCCATCAATCTTGTAGAATGTACATTCTACAAGATTGATGGACTGAACACATCGACTCCAGGTTGAGGGACTGATTACCTCATTCTCCTCCTCTCCTTATGCCTTCCTCTTTGTATTGGACTGAAGAAGCCACTGTGTGGCGAAACGTTTCCTGAATAAAGATTCCCATATGCTGCATAAGTGTCTCAATCTTCAACTTGTCGGTTTTTCAAACCATTCATCACAAAAAAGGGCAACCAGCCTTATTCAACTAAAAATATGTTGGTTCTCCCTTACCATGAAAACTTGGTTGATATGCCTTCTCTTCTTAAGACTTTTAATATTAAAGTTGTATTCAAAAATCTTGATACAGTAAAAAAACTTTTGATTAAGAATTCCCCCCAAAATGCTGATGGATGTGTCTATAAGATTCCTTGTAAAATTTGCGATAAAGTTTATTACGGTCAAACTGGTAAAAATCTCGAACTAAGATTAAAACAACATAAATATAGCATTAGAACTGGACAAGATTCCAATGCTCTATTTATTCATGTAAGAGATTTTAACCATCCAATTGATTTTCAAAAAGTTGAGAAAGTAGTATCAAGCAAGTCCATGGTCGACAGGAATATAATTGAATCTTGTTTCATAAAAAGCAGTTTTGACAATAATATGAATATTTCCTTTGGTTTATATAAATTAGATCCATTTATAATTAATAGAATTTGGGTAGAATTTAATAATACACTGGACAAATAAATAGCTTGGGGGTGAGTTTTGCAAAGGACCTATCCAAGTTGGCTCGCCGCGCGTCACGTGTTTAACCGTTGTGGGATCTGATAGTGAGGTGCTGGCCGACCCCTTGGATGCTTCACTTTCATAGTTCCTTGATAATGTGAGTAGTCACGAAAGCGCTTGGAATTTCTCTATTCTTTTCAGAGTGGTTGTTTTGCATATTTTGAAATCACCTGTTTACTGTGATCTTATTGCATATATATATATATATATATATATATATATATATATATATATATATATATATATATATATATATATATATATATATATATATATATATATATATATATATACATATATATATATATATATATATATATATATATATATATATATATATATATATATATATATATATATATATATATATATATATATATATATATATATATATATATGTATATATATATATATGTATATATATACATATAGGTAGTAGGTTGGTAGGTATTAGGTAGTAGGTTGGTAGACAGCAACCACCCAGGGAAGTACTACCGTCCTGCCAGATGACTGTGAAACAAAAACCTGTAACTGTTTTGCATGATGGTAGGATTGCTGGTTTCTTTTTCTGTCTCATAAACACGCTAAGATAACAGGGATATCTTGCTACTCCTACTTACACTTTGGTCACACTTCACAGACACGCACATGCATATATATATATACATACATCTAGGTTTTTCTCTTTTTTCTAAATAGCTCTTGTTCTTTTTTATTTCTTCTATTGTCCATGGGGAAGTGGAAAAGAATCTTTCCTCCGTAAGCCATGCGTGTCGTATGAGGCGACTAAAATGCCGGGAGCAATGGGCTAGTAACCCCTTCTCCTGTATACAATTACTAAAAAAGAGAAGAAGAAAAACTTTATAAAACTGGGTTGCTTAAATGTGCGTGGATGTAGTGCGGATGACAAGAAACAGATGATTGCTGATGTTATGAATGAAAAGAAGTTGGATGTCCTGGCCCTAAGCGAAACAAAGCTGAAGGGGGTAGGAGAGTTTCAGTGGGGGGAAATAAATGGGATTAAATCTGGAGTATCTGAGAGAGTTAGAGCAAAGGAAGGGGTAGCAGTAATGTTAAATGATCAGTTATGGAAGGAGAAAAGAGAATATGAATGTGTAAATTCAAGAATTATGTGGATTAAAGTAAAGGTTGGATGCGAGAAGTGGGTCATAATAAGCGTGTATGCACCTGGAGAAGAGAGGAATGCAGAGGAGAGAGAGAGATTTTGGGAGATGTTAAGTGAATGTATAGGAGCCTTTGAACCAAGTGAGAGAGTAATTGTGGTAGGGGACTTGAATGCTAAAGTAGGAGAAACTTTTAGAGAGGGTGTGGTAGGTAAGTTTGGGGTGCCAGGTGTAAATGATAATGGGAGCCCTTTGATTGAACTTTGTATAGAAAGGGGTTTAGTTATAGGTAATACATATTTTAAGAAAAAGAGGATAAATAAGTATACACGATATGATGTAGGGCGAAATGACAGTAGTTTGTTGAATTATGTATTGGTAGATAAAAGACTGTTGAGTAGACTTCAGGATGTACATGTTTATAGAGGGGCCACAGATATATCAGATCACTTTCTAGTTGTAGCTATACTGAGAGTAAAAGGTAGATGGGATACAAGGAGAATAGAAGCATCAGGGAAGAGAGAGGTGAAGGTTTATAAACTAAAAGAGGAGGCAGTTAGGGTAAGATATAAACAGCTATTGGAGGATAGATGGGCTAATGAGAGCATAGGCAATGGGGTCGAAGAGGTATGGGGTAGGTTTAAAAATGTAGTGTTAGAGTGTTCAGCAGAAGTTTGTGGTTACAGGAAAGTGGGTGCAGGAGGGAAGAGGAGCGATTGGTGGAATGATGATGTAAAGAGAGTAGTAAGGGAGAAAAAGTTAGCATATGAGAAGTTTTTACAAAGTAGAAGTGATGCAAGGAGGGAAGAGTATATGGAGAAAAAGAGAGAAGTTAAGAGAGTGGTGAAGCAATGTAAAAAGAGAGCAAATGAGAGAGTGGGTGAGATGTTATCAACAAATTTTGTTGAAAATAAGAAAAAGTTTTGGAGTGAGATTAACAAGTTAAGAAAGCCTAGAGAACAAATGGATTTGTCAGTTAAAAATAGGAGAGGAGAGTTATTAAATGGAGAGTTAGAGGTATTGGGAAGATGGAAGGAATATTTTGAGGAATTGTTAAATGTTGATGAAGATAGGGAAGCTGTGATTTCGTGTATAGGGCAAGGAGGAATAACATCTTGTAGGAGTGAGGAAGAGCCAGTTGTGAGTGTGGGGGAAGTTCGTGAGGCAGTAGGTAAAATGAAAGGGGGTAAGGCAGCCGGGATTGATGGGATAAAGATAGAAATGTTAAAAGCAGGTGGGGATATAGTTTTGGAGTGGTTGGTGCAATTATTTAATAAATGTATGGAAGAGGGTAAGGTACCTAGGGATTGGCAGAGAGCATGCATAGTTCCTTTGTATAAAGGCAAAGGGGATAAAAGAGAGTGCAAAAATTATAGGGGGATAAGTCTGTTGAGTGTACCTGGTAAAGTGTATGGTAGAGTTATAATTGAAAGAATTAAGAGTAAGACGGAGAATAGGATAGCAGATGAACAAGGAGGCTTTAGGAAAGGTAGGGGGTGTGTGGACCAGGTGTTTACAGTGAAACATATAAGTGAACAGTATTTAGATAAGGCTAAAGAGGTCTTTGTGGCATTTATGGATTTGGAAAAGGCGTATGACAGGGTGGATAGGGGGGCAATGTGGCAGATGTTGCAAGTGTATGGTGTAGGAGGTAGGTTACTGAAAGCAGTGAAGAGTTTTTACGAGGATAGTGAGGCTCAAGTTAGAGTATGTAGGAAAGAGGGAAATTTTTTCCCAGTAAAAGTAGGCCTTAGACAAGGATGTGTGATGTCACCGTGGTTGTTTAATATATTTATAGATGGGGTTGTAAGAGAAGTAAATGCGAGGGTTTTGGCAAGAGGCGTGGAGTTAAAAGATAAAGAATCACACACAAAGTGGGAGTTGTCACAGCTGCTCTTTGCTGATGACACTGTGCTCTTGGGAGATTCTGAAGAGAAGTTGCAGAGATTGGTGGATGAATTTGGTAGGGTGTGCAAAAGAAGAAAATTAAAGGTGAATACAGGAAAGAGTAAGGTTATGAGGATAACAAAAAGTTTAGGTGATGAAAGATTGAATATCAGATTGGAGGGAGAGAGTATGGAGGAGGTGAACGTATTCAGATATTTGGGAGTGGACGTGTCAGCGGATGGGTCTATGAAAGATGAGGTGAATCATAGAATTGATGAGGGAAAAAGAGTGAGTGGTGCACTTAGGAGTCTGTGGAAACAAAGAACTTTGTCCTTGGAGGCAAAGAGGGGAATGTATGAGAGTATAGTTTTACCAACGCTCTTATATGGGTGTGAAGCGTGGGTGATGAATGTTGCAGCGAGGAGAAGGCTGGAGGCAGTGGAGATGTCATGTCTGAGGGCAATGTGTGGTGTGAATATAATGCAGAGAATTCGTAGTTTGGAAGTTAGGAGGAGGTGCGGGATTACCAAAACTGTTGTCCAGAGGGCTGAGGAAGGGTTGTTGAGGTGGTTCGGACATGTAGAGAGAATGGAGCGAAACAGAATGACTTCAAGAGTGTATCAGTCTGTAGTGGAAGGAAGGCGGGGTAGGGGTCGGCCTAGGAAGGGTTGGAGGGAGGGGGTAAAGGAGGTTTTGTGTGCGAGGGGCTTGGACTTCCAGCAGGCATGCGTGAGCGTGTTTGATAGGAGTGAATGGAGACAAATGGTTTTTAATACTTGACGTGCTGTTGGAGTGTGAGCAAAGTAACATTTATGAAGGGATTCAGGGAAACCGGCAGGCCGGACTTGAGTCCTGGAGATGGGAAGTACAGTGCCTGCACTCTGAAGGAGGGGTGTTAATGTTGCAGTTTAAAAACTGTAGTGTAAAGCACCCTTCTGGCAAGACAGTGATGGAGTGAATGATGGTGAAAGTTTTTCTTTTTCGGGCCACCCTGCCTTGGTGGGAATCGGCCGGTGTGATAATAAAAAAAAAATATATATATAAATAGTAAACTTACATATACCACATATAACCTACCTTCTACATATAAAATCACTAAACACCAGTACACCTTTACCCATTACTCACCACTTCTACCCGCCTGTTTGCCAGCAAGCAAAACACTCCACAAGTACTCTCCACTACACAGGCCCCTGTACTCTAGGGCCTTACAGGTAAACATGAGAGCACCAAAATCAATAAAATAGATTATGGCCTAAACTTACCTAAAATTACCATCCCTCCTCACACGAACACCAAACCGTGACGTCTTAGGACATCTTGCTCCAGCCGCTGCGCTTCCAGTACTGACTCAAAAACACACCTCACCTGCTCCTGTCCTGTCTTGGCTACTCTTCAGAACTAATACGCGTCCTGTTTCAGAACAAATCCCGTACACTGACATTATATATGGAGCATTTTTCATATGGATATTTTACAATGCCCTGCATAATAATACTATTGGTCAGAAGTTGGTTCAACCTGCAGCTATGAAAATGGCAGAGATCAAGTGTGGTCAGAAAGAAGCCATGAGACTAAATTCACTGCCCTCGTCTGCAAAAGTTGTAAGAGAAAATATGAGGGAACAAATGATTTCTTCAATAAAAGAGACCCCTCAGGGAAGGTTCCTTGATGTTAGTGAGGGGCTCTTGATTTAGGGAATTTTAAGCCTGAATGCCTTCCACATCCCCCCCAGGCGCTGTATAATCCTACGGGTTTAGCGCTTCCCCTTGATTATAATAATAATAATCAAAAAAAGAGAGCAAACATTTTGCTATTCAGCTTGATGAGACTACAGATGTTAGTAGTAATTTGCAGTTGATGGTGTATATTCGCTACAAAGGTTCCGATGCAATTGAAGAGGAAATCTTTTTGTTGTGCTCGTGGTACTGACGTCTTCAACAAGGTTAATAAATACTGCAAAACACCAAGTGTTAATTTAAAGTGAGAAGACTGCATGGATGGAGCTCCATCCATGTTGGGTCATGTTAGTGGCTTTTCCGGTTTGGTCAGAGAGGAGAATCCAAAAACTGGAGGTACCCACTGTCTGATCCATCGCCAGGCACTGGTTGTGAAGCATTTGGAATCTGCACTGCAAGCATGAGGTTATCAAAATTGTCACTGTTGTCACAAGACATGAACTAAACACGCGGGTATTTCGTGAATTATGTGACGATGGAGATGCTGAATATTCATGCCCACTTTATCACACAGAAGTGAGGCGACTTTCACCTGGAAATGTTCTCAGTCGAGTTTGGCATCTCAAAACTGAACTTTGAAATTTTTCTGGTTCATCAAAAGCATATCCTGGCAGATAAGTTTACAAACTCCTCTTGGGTTACACATCTCGCATATTTACCTGACATCTTTGGGTGTGTGAATGCATTGAATAAAGAATCGCAAGTGAAAAACATCAATATTATTACAGCCAGAGAAAAAAAATCAGCATTTGGATCAAAGTTTCAGTATTAGAGCCAGAAAGAAGAACAAAACAAATTAGCTGCCTTTCCAAAGTCAGCTGTGTTTTTTGGATGATTGTGAAGATCTTTCTGTTGGTGACAAAAAGGATCCAGTTTGTGGCATGTTACGAGTATGTTACATTTTATTTGGTGTAAGTCACACTCCCATATAGGCTGCCTCCCAACCAGTGAACCAGGATTTAACGATCAGTAGGGTACCCGTCGTTAAATCAGCACCTTGGTTCACTGACCAATCACAGTCAAGCTCGTCAAAGCTAAAGCAACGTGGTTCACTTGTGCCAAGCGAACTGACAGACTTGCCTGAGCTGCTGGATGATTACGGTACACTCTCTGGCTTTCATTTTGCCATCCTTTGTCACCGCGCGGTACACTTACTATTCAAGGTCTATACATAGTGCGCGTAACTGTACATATTTATATCTGGCAAATTATATCTGGTGAAGGAAAATACAAGTCATATCCTATTTTTGAGTTTTGTTTGCTCCACTTTGAATCCCATTACGACCAGGTCTCAGGCCATACTATACTTGTGTTCGTAATACAGTTACACGGCATCCTACCAAACTCAGAAAGAGGTTCTCTGATTACTTTCCAGATCTTGATTCACATCCTGTGAGTTGGGTGGTGAATCCCTTCAAGTGCCAGAAGAGCCTGATGTGCCAGAAGAGCCTGATGTGCCAGAAGAGCCTGATGTGCCAGAAGAGGCTGATGTGCCAGAAGAGCCTGATGTGCCAGAAGAGCCTGATGTGCCAGAAGAGCCTGATGTGCCAGAAGAGCCTGATGTGCCAGAAGAGCCTGATGTGCCAGAAGAGGCTGATGTGCCAGAAGAGGCTGATGCGCCAGAAGAGGCTGATGTGCCAGAAGAGCCTGATGTGCCAGAAGAGCCTGATGTGCCAGAAGAGCCTGATGTGCCAGAAGAGGCTGATGTGCCAGAAGAGGCTGATGTGCCAGAAGAGTCTGATGTGCCAGAAGAGTCTGATGTGCCAGAAGAGCCTGATGTGCCAGAAGAGCCTGATGTGCCAGAAGAGGCTGATGTGCCAGAAAAGGTTGATGTGCCAGAAGAGCCTGATGTGCCAGAAGAGGCTGATGTGCCAGAAGAGCCTGATGTGCCAGAAGAGGCTGATGTGGCAGAAGAGGCTGATGTGCCAGAAGATGCTGATGTGCCAGAAGAGGCTGATGTGCCAGAAGAGGCTGATATGCCAGAAGAGGCTGATGTGCCAGAAAAGGCTGATGTGCCAGAAGAGCCTGATGTGCCAGAAGAGCCTGATGTGCCAGAAGAGGCTGATGTGCCAGAAGAGCCTGATGTGCCAGAAGAGGCTGATGTGCCAGAAGAGCCTGATGTGCCAGAAGAGGCTGATGTGCCAGAAGAGGCTGATGTGCCAGAAGAGTCTGATGTGCCAGAAGACGCTGATGTGCCAGAAGAGCCTGATGTGCCAGAAGAGCCTGATGTGCCAGAAGAGGCTGATGTGCCAGAAAAGGTTGATGTGCCAGAAGAGCCTGATGTGCCAGAAGAGGCTGATGTGCCAGAAGAGCCTGATGTGCCAGAAGAGGCTGATGTGGCAGAAGAGGCTGATGTGCCAGAAGATGCTGATGTGCCAGAAGAGGCTGATGTGCCAGAAGAGGCTGATATGCCAGAAGAGGCTGATGTGCCAGAAAAGGCTGATGTGCCAGAAGAGCCTGATGTGCCAGAAGAGCCTGATGTGCCAGAAGAGGCTGATGTGCCAGAAGAGGCTGATGTGCCAGAAGAGCCTGATGTGCAAGAAGAGCCTGATGTGCCAGAAGAGGCTGATGAGCCAGAAGAGACTGATGTGCCAGAAGAGCCTGATGTGCTAGAAGAGGCTGATGTGCCAGAAGAGGCTGATGTGCCAGAAGAGCCTGATGTGCCAGAAGAGGCTGATGTGCCAGAAGAGGCTGATGTGCCAGAAGAGCCTGATGTGCCAGAAGAGGCTGATGTGCCTGAAGAGGCTGATGTGCCAGAAGAGCCTGATGTGCCAGAAGAGCCTGATGTGCCAGAAGAGCCTGATGTGCCAGAAGAGGCTGATGTGCCAGAAGAGGCTGATGTGCCAGAAGAGCCTGATGTGCCAGAAGAGCCTGATGTGCCAGAAGAGCCTGATGTGCCAGAAGAGGCTGATGTGCCAGAAGAGCCTGATGTGCCAGAAGAGGCTGATGTGCCAGAAGAGCCTGATGTGCCAGAAGAGGCTGATGTGCCAGAAGAGCCTGATGTGCCAGAAGAGGGTGATGTGCCAGAAGAGCCTGATGTGCCAGAAGAGGCTGATGTGCCAGAAGAGGCAGATGTGCCAGAAGAGGCTGATGTGCCAGAAGAGCCTGATATGCCAGAAGAGCCTGATGTGCCAGAAGAGCCTGATGTGCCAGAAGAGCCTGATGTGCCAGAAGAGCCTGATGTGCCAGAAGAGGCTGATGTGCCAGAAGAGCCTGATGTGCCAGAAGAGGCTGATGTGCCAGAAGAGCCTGATGTGCCAGAAGAGGCTGATGTGCCAAAAGAGCCTGATGTGCCAGAAGAGCCTGATGTGCCAGAAGAGCCAGATGTGCCAGAAGAGCCTGATGTGCCAGAAGAGCCTGATGTGCCAGAAGAGCCTGATGTGCCAGAAGAGCCAGATGTGCCAGAAGAGCCTGATGTGCCAGAAGAGCCTGATGTGCCAGAAGAGCCTGATGTGCCAGAAGAGCCTGATGTGCCAGAAGAGCCTGATGTGCCAGAAGAGCCTGATGTGCCAGAAGAGGCTGATGTGCCAGAAGAGCCTGATGTGCCAGAAGAGCCTGATGTGCCAGAAGAGCCTGATGTGCCAGAAGAGCCTGATGTGCCAGAAGAGCCTGATGTGCCAAAAGAGGCTGATGTGCCAGAAGAGCCTGATGTGCCAGAAGAGGCTGATGTGCCAGAAGAGCCTGATGTGCCAGAAGAGCCTGATGTGCCAGAAGAGCCAGATGTGCCAAAAGAGCCTGATGTGCCAGAAGAGCCTGATGTGCCAGAAGAGCCTGATGTGCCAGAAGAGCCAGATGTGCCAGAAGAGCCTGATGTGTCAGAAGAGCCTGATGTGCCAGAAGAGCCTGATGTGCCAGAAGAGCCTGATGTGCCAGAAGAGCCTGATGTGCCAGAAGAGCCTGATGTGCCAGAAGAGGCTGATGTGTCAGAAGAGCCTGATGTGCCAGAAGAGCCTGATGTGCCAGAAGAGGCTGATGTGCCAGAAGAGGCTGATGTGCCAGAAGATGCTGATGTGCCAGAAGAGGCTGATGTGCCAGAAGAGGCTGATATGCCAGAAGAGGCTGATGTGCCAGAAAAGGCTGATGTGCCAGAAGAGCCTGATGTGCCAGAAGAGCCTGTTGTGCCAGAAGAGGCTGATGTGCCAGAAGAGGCTGATGTGCCAGAAGAGCCTGATGTGCAAGAAGAGCCTGATGTGCCAGAAGAGGCTGATGTGCCAGAAGAGACTGATGTGCCAGAAGAGCCTGATGTGCTAGAAGAGGCTGATGTGCCAGAAGAGGCTGATGTGCCAGAAGAGCCTGATGTGCCAGAAGAGGCTGATGTGCCAGAAGAGGCTGATGTGCCAGAAGAGCCTGATGTGCCAGAAGAGGCTGATGTGCCAGAAGAGGCTGATGTGCCAGAAGAGCCTGATGTGCCAGAAGAGCCTGATGTGCCAGAAGAGCCTGATGTGCCAGAAGAGGCTGATGTGCCAGAAGAGGCTGATGTGCCAGAAGAGGCTGATGTGCCAGAAGAGCCTGATGTGCCAGAAGAGCCTGATGTGCCAAAAGAGGCTGATGTGCCAGAAGAGCCTGATGTGCCAGAAGAGGCTGATGTGCCAGAAGAGCCTGATGTGCCAGAAGAGGCTGATGTGCCAGAAGAGCCTGATGTGCCAGAAGAGGGTGATGTACCAGAAGAGCCTGATGTGCCAGAAGAGCCCGATGTGCCAGAAGAGGCTGATGTGCCAGAAGAGGCTGATGTCTGAGAAGAGCCTGATGTGCCAGAAGAGCCTGATGTGCCAGAAGAGCCTGATGTGCCAGAAGAGGCTGATGTGCCAGAAGAGGCTGATGTACCAGAAGAGGCTGATGTGCCAGAAGAGGCTAATGTACCAGAAGAGGCTGATGTGGCAGAAGAGGCTGATGTGCCAGAAGAGGCTGATGTACCAGAAGAGGCTGATGTGGCAGAAGAGGCTGATGTACCAGAAGAGGCTGATGTGGCAGAAGAGGCTGATGTGCCAGAAGATGCTGATGTACCAGAAGAGGCTGATGTGCCAGAAGAGGCTGATGTACCAGAAGAGGCTGATGTGGCAGAAGAGGCTGATGTGCCAGAAGAGGCTGATGTACCAGAAGAGGCTGATGTGGCAGAAGAGGCTGATGTACCAGAAGAGGCTGATGTGGCGGAAGAGGCTGATGTGCCGGAAGAGGCTGATGTACCAGAAGAGGCTGATGTGCCAGAAGAGGCTGATGTACCAGAAGAGGCTGATGTGGCAGAAGAGGCTGATGTGCCAGAAGAGGCTGATGTACCAGAAGAGGCTGATGTACCAGAAGAGCCTGATGTGCCAGAAGAGGCTGATGTGCCAGAAGAGGCTGATGTACCAGAAGAGGCTGATGTACCAGAAGAGGCTGATGTGCCAGAAGAGGCTGATGTACCAGAAGAGGCTGATGTGCCAGAAGAGGCTGATGTACCAGAAGAGGCTGATGTGCCAGAAGAGGCTGATGTACCAGAAGAGGCTGATGTGCCAGAAGAGCCTGATGTGCCAGAAGAGGGTGATGTACCAGAAGAGGCTGATGTGCCAGAAGAGGCTGATGTGCCAGAAGAGCCTGATGTGCCAGAAGAGGCTGATGTACCAGAAGAGGCTGATGTGCCAGAAGAGGCTGATGTGCCAGAAGAGGCTGATGTACCAGAAGAGGCTGATGTGGCAGAAGAGGCTGATGTGCCAGAAGAGGCTGATGTACCAGAAGAGGCTGATGTACCAGAAGAGCCTGATGTGCCAGAAGAGGCTGATGTGCCAGAAGAGGCTGATGTATCAGAAGAGGCTGATGTACCAGAAGAGGCTGATGTGCCAGAAGAGGCTGATGTACCAGAAGAGGCTGATGTGCCAGAAGAGGCTGATGTACCAGAAGAGGCTGATGTGGCAGAAGAGGCTGATGTGCCAGAAGAGGCTGATGTACCAGAAGAGGCTGATGTGGCAGAAGAGGCTGATGTACCAGAAGAGGCTGATGTGGCAGAAGAGGCTGATGTACCAGAAGAGGCTGATGTGGCAGAAGAGGCTGATGTGCCAGAAGATGCTGATGTACCAGAAGAGGCTGATGTGCCAGAAGAGGCTGATGTACCAGAAGAGGCTGATGTGGCAGAAGAGGCTGATGTGCCAGAAGAGGCTGATGTACCAGAAGAGGCTGATGTGGCAGAAGAGGCTGATGTACCAGAAGAGGCTGATGTGGCGGAAGAGGCTGATGTGCCGGAAGAGGCTGATGTACCAGAAGAGGCTGATGTGCCAGAAGAGGCTGATGTACCAGAAGAGGCTGATGTGGCAGAAGAGGCTGATGTGCCAGAAGAGGCTGATGTACCAGAAGAGGCTGATGTACCAGAAGAGCCTGATGTGCCAGAAGAGGCTGATGTGCCAGAAGAGGCTGATGTACCAGAAGAGGCTGATGTACCAGAAGAGGCTGATGTGCCAGAAGAGGCTGATGTACCAGAAGAGGCTGATGTGCCAGAAGAGGCTGATGTACCAGAAGAGGCTGATGTGCCAGAAGAGGCTGATGTACCAGAAGAGGCTGATGTGCCAGAAGAGCCTGATGTGCCAGAAGAGGGTGATGTACCAGAAGAGGCTGATGTGCCAGAAGAGGCTGATGTGCCAGAAGAGCCTGATGTGCCAGAAGAGGCTGATGTACCAGAAGAGGCTGATGTGCCAGAAGAGGCTGATGTGCCAGAAGAGGCTGATGTACCAGAAGAGGCTGATGTGGCAGAAGAGGCTGATGTGCCAGAAGAGGCTGATGTACCAGAAGAGGCTGATGTACCAGAAGAGCCTGATGTGCCAGAAGAGGCTGATGTGCCAGAAGAGGCTGATGTATCAGAAGAGGCTGATGTACCAGAAGAGGCTGATGTGCCAGAAGAGGCTGATGTACCAGAAGAGGCTGATGTGCCAGAAGAGGCTGATGTACCAGAAGAGGCTGATGTGGCAGAAGAGGCTGATGTGCCAGAAGAGGCTGATGTACCAGAAGAGGCTGATGTGGCAGAAGAGGCTGATGTACCAGAAGAGGCTGATGTGCCAGAAGAGCCTGATGTGCCAGAAGAGCCTGATGTGCCAGAAGAGGCTGAAGGACTGGCAGAGACACTTCATAAACTTCTCACCAACAGTGAAGCAACACAATGAATTTCACAACACTATAAATCTGTCCTTTTCATTAATGTCAACAGCTGGAAAGACTATCACAATTGCACATAAAGAAGCGGTGAAAATACTGCTCTTGTTTACTATTAAATATCTCTTTGAACAAGAAGTTTCCACTCTCACTCTTACTTGGCTTGTTTACTTTCCAGTGTCCAGTGTTCGGTGTTCAGTGTTCAGTGTCCAGTGTTTAGTGTTCAGTGTCCAGTGTTCAGTGTTCAGTGTTCAGTGTCCAGTGTTTAGTGTTCAGTGTCCAGTGTTCGGTGTTCAGTGTTCAGTGTCGAGTGTTTAGTGTTCAGTGTCCAGTGTTCGGTGTTCAGTGTTCAGTGTCCAGTGTTTAGTGTTCAGTGTCCAGTGTTCGGTGTTCAGTGTTCAGTGTCCAGTGTTTAGTGTTCAGTGTCCAGTGTGCAGTGTTCAGTGTTCAGTGTCCAGTGTTTAGTGTTCAGTATCCAGTGTTCGGTGTTCAGTGTTCAGTGTCCAGTGTTTAGTGTTCAGTGTCCAGTGTTCAGTGTTCAGTGTTCAGTGTCCAGTGTTTAGTGTTCAGTGTCCAGTGTTCGGTGTTCAGTGTTCAGTGTCCAGTGTTTAGTGTTCAGTGTCCAGTGTTCGGTGTTCAGTGTTCAGTGTTCAGTGTTTAGCGTTCAGTGTTCAGTGTTCAGTGTTCAGTGTCCAGTGTTCAGTGTTCAGTGTCCAATGTTCAGTGTCCAGTGTTCAGTGTTCAGTGTTCAGTGTTCAGTGTTCAATTTTCAGTGTTCAGTGTTCAGTGTTTAGTATTTAGTGTTCAGTGTTCAGTGTTCAGTGTTCAGTGTTCAGTGTCCAGTGTTCAGTGTTCAGTGTTCAGTGTTCAGTGCTCAATGTTCAGTGTTCGGTGTTCAGTGTTTAGTGTTTAGTGTTCAGTGTTTAGTGTTCAGTGTTCAGTGTTCAGTGTTTAGTGTTTAGTGTTCAGTGTTTAGTGTTCAGTGTTCAGTGTCCAGTGTCTAGTGTCCAGTGTTCAGTGTTCAGTGTTCAGTGTTCAGTGTTTAGTGTTCAGTGTTTAGTGTTCAGTGTTTAATGTTCAGTGTTCAGTGTTCAGTGTTCGGTGTTCAGTGTTCAGTGTCCAGTGTTCAGTGTTCAGTGTTCAGTGTTTATTGTTCAGTGTTTAGTGTTCAGTGTTCAGTGTTTAGTGTTCAGTGTTCAGTGTCCAGTGTCCAGTGTCCAGTGTTCAGTGTTCAGTGTTCAGTGTTCAATGTTTAGTGTTCAGTGTTTAATGTTCAGTGTTCAGTGTTCGGTCTTCAGTGTTCAGTGTCCAGTGTTCAGTGTTCAGTGTTCAGTGTTTAGTGTTCAGTGTTTAGTGTTCAGTGTTTAGTGTTCAGTGTTTAGTGTTTAGTGTTCAGTGTTTAGTGTTCAGTGTTCAGTGTTCAGTGTTTAGCGTTTAGTGTTCAGTGTTTAGTGTTCAGTGTTCAGTGTCCAGTGTCTAGTGTCCAGTGTTCAGTGTTCAGTGTTCAGTGTTCAGTGTTCAGTGTTCAGTGTTTAGTGTTCAGTGTTTAGTGTTCAGTGTTTAATGTTCAGTGTTCAGTGTTCAGTGTTCGGTGTTCAGTGTTCAATGTCCAGTGTTCAGTGTTCAGTGTTCAGTGTTTAGTGTTCAGTGTTTAGTGTTCAGTGTTCAGTGTTTAGTGTTCAGTGTTCAGTGTCCAGTGTCCAGTGTCCAGTGTTCAGTGTTCAGTGTTCAGTGTTCAGTGTTTAGTGTTCAGTGTTTAGTGTTCAGTGTTTAATGTTCAGTGTTCAGTGTTCGGTCTTCAGTGTTCAGTGTCCAGTGTTCAGTGTTCAGTGTTCAGTGTTTAGTGTTCAGTGTTTAGTGTTCAGTGTTTAGTGTTCAGTGTTTAGTGTTTAGTGTTCAGTGTTTAGTGTTCAGTGTTCAGTGTTCAGTGTTTAGTGTTCAGTGTTTAGCGTTCAGTGCTCAGTGTTCTGTGTTCAGTGTCCAGTGTTCAGTGTCCAGTGTTCAGTGTTCAGTGTTCAATGTCCAGTGTTCAGTGTTCAATGTTCAGTGTTCAGTGTTCAGTGTTCAATGTTCAGTGTTCAATGTTCAGTGTTCAGTGTTCAGTGTTCAATGTTCAGTATTCAGTGTCCAGTGTTCAGTGTTCAGTGTTCAATGATCAGTGTTCAGTGTTCAGTGTTCAATGTTCAGTGTTCAGTGTTCAGTGTTTAGTGTTCAGTGTTTACTTTCCAGTGTTCAGTGTTCGGTGTTCAGTGTTCAGTGTTCAGTGTTCAGTGTTCAGTGTCCAGTGTTCAGTGTCCAGTGTTCAGTGTTCAATGTTCAGTGTTCAGTGTGCAGTGTTTAGTGTTCATTGTTTAGTGTTCAGTGTTTAGTGTTTAGTGTTCAGTGTTTAGTGTTTAGTGTTCAGTGTTCAGTGTTTAGTGTTCAGCGTTCAGTGTTCAGTGTTTAGTGTTCAGTGTTCAGTGTCCAGTGTTCAGTGTTCAGTGTTCAATGTTCAGTGTTCAGTGTTCAGTGTTCAGTGTTCCATGTTCAATGTTCAGTGTTCAGTGATCAGTGTTCAGTGTTCAATGTTCAATGTTCAGTGTTCAGTGTTCAATGTTTAGTGTTCAGTGTTCATTGTTCAGTGTTCAGTGTTCAATGTTCAGTGTTCAGTGTTCAGTGTTCAGTGTTCAATGTTCAGTGTCCAATGTCCAGTGTTCAGTGTTCAATGTTCAGTGTTCAGTGTTCAGTGTTCAGTGTTCAGTGTTCAGTGTCCAGTGTTCAGTGTTCAATGTTCAATGTTCAGTGTTCAGTGTTCAGTGTTCAGTGTTCAGTGTTCAATGTTCAATGTTCAGTGTTCAGTGTTCAGTGTTCAGTGTTCAGTGTTCAGTGTCCAGTGTTCAGTGTTCAATGTTCAATGTTCAGTGTTCAGTGTTCAGTGTTCAGTGTTCAGTGTTCAATGTTCAGTGTTCAGTGTTTAATGTTCAGTGTTCAGTGTCCAGTGTTCAGTGTTCAATATTCAATGTTCAGTGTTCAGTGTTCAGTGTTCAGTGTTCAATGTTCAGTGTTCAGTGTTCAGTGTTCATTGTTCAGTGTTCAGTGTTCAATGTTCAATGTTCAGTGTTAAGTGTTCAATGTTCAATGTTCAGTGTTCAATGTTCAGTGTTCAGTGTTCAATGTTAAATGTTCAGTGTTCAGTGTCCAGTGTTCAGTGTTCAATGTTCAATGTTCAGTGTTCAGTGTTCAGTGTTCAGTGTTATATGTTCAGTGTTCAATGTTCAGTGTTCAGTGTTCAGTGTTCAATGTTCAGTGTTCAGTGTTCAGTGTTCAGTGTTCAATGTTCAGTGTTGAATGTTCAGTGTCCAGTGTTCAGTGTTCAATGTTCAATGTTCAGTGTTCGGTGTTCAGTGTTCAATGTTCAGTGTTCAGTGTTCAATGTTCAGTGTTCAGTGTTCAGTGTTCAGTGTTCAGTGTTCAATGTTCAGTGTTCAATGTTCAGTATTCAGTGTTCAGTGTTCAGTGTTCAATGTTCAGTGTTCAGTGTTCAGTGTTCAATGTTCAGTGTTCAGTGTTCAGTGTTAAATGTTCAGTGTTCAGTGTTCAGTGTTCAGTGTTCAATGTTCAATGTTCAGTGTTCAGTGTTCAGTGTTCAGTGTTCAATGTTCAGTGTTCAGTGTTCAGTGTTCAGTGTTCAATGTTCAGTGTTCAGTGTTCAGTGTTCAATGTTCAGTGTTCAGTGTTCAGTGTTCAGTGTTCAATGTTCAGTGTTCAATGTTCAATGTTCAGTGTTCAGTGTTCAGTGTTCAGTGTTCAATGTTCAGTGTTCAGTGTTCAATGTTCAGTGTTCAGTGTTCAGTGTTCAGTGTTCAGTGTTCAATGTTCAATGTTCAGTGTTCAATGTTCAGTGCTCAGTGTTCAGTGTTCAGTGTTCAATGTTCAGTGTTCAGTGTTCAGTGTTCAGTGTTCAATGTTCAGTGTTCAGTGTTCAGTGTTCAATGTTCAATGTTCAGTGTTCAGTGTTCAGTGTTCAGTGTTCAGTGTTCAATGTTCAGTGTTCAGTGTTCAGTGTTCTATGTTCAATGTTCAGTGTTCAGTGTTCAGTGTTCACTGTTCAATGTTCAGTGTTCAGTGTTCAGTGTTCAGTGTTCATTGTTCAGTGTTCAGTGTTCAATGTTCAATGTTCAGTGTTCAGTGTTCAGTGTTCAGTGTTCAGTGTTCAGTGTTCAATGTTCAGTGTTCAGTGTTCAGTGTTCAGTGTTCAGTGTTCAATGTTCAATGTTCAGTGTTCAGTGTTCAATGTTCAGCATTCAGTGTTCAGTGTTCAATGTTCAGTGTTCAGTGTTCAGTGTTCAGTGTTCAATGTTCAGTGTTCAGTGTTCAGTGTTCAGTGTCCAGTGTTCAGTGTTCAGTGTTCAGTGTTCAGTGCTCAATGTTCAGTGTTCGGTGTTCAGTGTTTAGTGTTTAGTGTTCAGTGTTTAGTGTTCAGTGTTCAGTGTTCAGTGTTTAGTGTTTAGTGTTCAGTGTTTAGTGTTCAGTGTTCAGTGTCCAGTGTCTAGTGTCCAGTGTTCAGTGTTCAGTGTTCAGTGTTCAGTGTTCAGTGTTTAGTGTTCAGTGTTTAGTGTTCAGTGTTTAATGTTCAGTGTTCAGTGTTCAGTGTTCGGTGTTCAGTGTTCAGTGTCCAGTGTTCAGTGTTCAGTGTTCAGTGTTTAGTGTTCAGTGTTTAGTGTTCAGTGTTCAGTGTTTAGTGTTCAGTGTTCAGTGTCCAGTGTCCAGTGTCCAGTGTTCAGTTTTCAGTGTTCAGTGTTCAGTGTTCAGTGTTTAGTGTTCAGTGTTTAGTGTTCAGTGTTTAATGTTCAGTGTTCAGTGTTCGGTCTTCAGTGTTCAGTGTCCAGTGTTCAGTGTTCAGTGTTCAGTGTTTAGTGTTCAGTGTTTAGTGTTCAGTGTTTAGTGTTCAGTGTTTAGTGTTTAGAGTTCAGTGTTTAGTGTTCAGTGTTCAGTGTTCAGTGTTTAGTGTTCGGTGTTTAGCGTTCAGTGTTCAGTGTTCTGTGTTCAGTGTCCAGTGTTCAGTGTCCAGTGTTCAGTGTTCAGTGTTCAATGTCCAGTGTTCAGTGTTCAATGTTCAGTGTTCAGTGTTCAGTGTTCAATGTTCAGTGTTCAATGTTCAGTGTTCAGTGTTCAGTGTTCAATGTTCAGTCTTCAGTGTCCAGTGTTCAGTGTTCAGTGTTCAATGATCAGTGTTCAGTGTTCAGTGTTCAATGTTCAGTGTTCAGTGTTCAGTGTTTAGTGTTCAGTGTTTACTTTCCAGTGTTCAGTGTTCGGTGTTCAGTGTTCAGTGTTCAGTGTTCAGTGTCCAGTGTTCAGTGTCCAGTGTTCAGTGTTCAATGTTCAGTGTTTAGTGTGCAGTGTTTAGTGTTCAGTGTTTAGTGCTCAGTGTTTAGTGTTTAGTGTTCAGTGTTTAGTGTTTAGTGTTCAGTGTTCAGTGTTTAGTGTTCAGCGTTCAGTGTTCAGTGTTTAGTGTTCAGTGTTCAGTGTCCAGTGTTCAGTGTTCAGTGTTCAATGTTCAGTGTTCAGTGTTCAGTGTTCAATGTTCAATGTTCAGTGTTCAGTGTTCAATGTTCAATGTTCAGTGTTCAGTGTTCAGTGTTCAGTGTTCAGTGTTCAATGTTCAGTGTTCAGTGTTCAATGTTCAATGTTCAGTGTTCAGTGTTCAGTGTTCAATGTTCAATGTTCAGTGTTCAGTGTTCAGTGTTCAGTGGTCAGTGTTCAGTGTTCAGTGTTCAGTGTTTAGTGTTCAGTGTTCAATGTTCAGTGTTCAGTGTTCAGTGTTCAATGTTCAATGTTCAGTGTTCAGTGTTCAGTGTTCAGTGTTCAATGTTCAATGTTCAGTGTTCAGTGTTCAGTGTTCAGTGTTCAATGTTCAGTGTTCAGTGTTCAATGTTCAATGTTCAGTGTTCAGTGTTCAGTGTTCAGTGTTCAATGTTCAATGTTCAGTGTTCAGTGTTCAGTGTTCAATGTTCAGTGTTCAGTGTTCAGTGTTCAGTGTTCAATGTTCAGTGTTCAGTGTTTAGTGTTCAATGTTCAGTGTTCAATGTTCAATGTTCAATGTTCAGTGTTCAGTGTTCAGTGTTCAATGTTCAGCATTCAGTGTTCAGTGTTCAATGTTCAGTGTTCAGTGTTCAATGTTCAGTGTTCAGTGTTCAGTGTTCAGTGTTCAATGTTCAATGTTCAGTGTTCAGTGTTCAGTGTTCAGTGTTCAATGTTCAGTGTTCAGTGTTCAATGTTCAGTGTTCAGTGTTCAGTGTTCAGTGTTCAGTGTTCAATGTTCAATGTTCAGTGTTCAGTGTTCAATGTTCAATGTTCAGTGTTCAGTGTTCAGTGTTCAGTGTTCAGTGTTCAATGTTCAGTGTTCAGTGTTCAGTGTTCAATGTTCAGTGTTCAGTGTTCAATGTTCAGTGTTCAGTGTTCAGTGTTCAGTGTTCAGTGTTCAATGTTCAGTGTTCAATGTTCAATGTTCAGTGTTCAGTGTTCAGTGTTCAGTTTTCAGTGTTCAGTGTTCAGCGTTCAGTGTTCAATGTTCAATGTTCAGTGTTCAGTGTTCAGTGTTCAGTGTTCAGTGTTCAATGTTCAATGTTCAGTGTTCAGTGTTCAATGTTCAGTGTTCAGTGTTCAGTGTTCAGTGTTCAGTGTTCAATGTTCAGTGTTCAATGTTCAATATTCAGTGTTCAGTGTTCAGTGTTCAGTGTTCAATGTTCAATGTTCAGTGTTCAGTGTTCAGTGTTCAGTGTTCAGTGTTCAGTGTTCAATGTTCAGTGTTCAATGTTCAGTGTTCAGTGTTCAATGTTCAGTGTTCAGTGTTCAGTGTTCAATGTTCAGTGTTCAGTGTTCAGTGTTCAGTGTTCAGTGTTCAATGTTCAGTGTTCAATGTTCAGTGTTCAGTGTTCAGTGTTCAATGTTCATTGTTCAGTGTTCAGTGTTCAGTGTTCAGTGTTCAGTGTTCAGTGTTCAGTGTTCAGTGTTCAGTGTTCAGTGTTCAGTGTTCAGTGTTCAGTGTTCGGTGTTCGGTGTTCAGTGTTCAGTGTTCAGTGTTCAGTGTTCAGTGTTCAACATCATTATATTTCCATAATCTGAAGTAAAAATATTTCCAATAAAATTCTTTAGTTTCATAATAATATTTTTTATTAAATTTGTCTGTTACTAGTTTTATCTCTTGCGGTTTATTTTTCATGTCGCTATTTTGTTAATTTTGTGTTTTATTTATAAAGTTGATTTATCGCGTATAATACATACTTATCTGGTTGTATGATTGTATTCTCCAGAGAAACAGTTTCAATAAACTATTTTGAATTTCAATGCTCCTTTTGTTTTCCGGATTCTATGGACTTTCAAGTCTGATGAAGAATTTCCCTCTACTCAGATTTTTAAGATGATAATAGCAAAAAAAAGTTGACTGACCTGATCAGGAGAGAAGTGGAGGTGAAGTGACAGCTTAACTACAGACAAAACCCTCGCTCTCGCTTCACACGGTGAGGGGTCTGGGTTCGATTCCCGGTGAAGGTAGAAACATTGAGCGTGTATCCTTACACCTGTTATCTATGTTTCCCATCAGTAAGATGGGCACCTGGTTGTTAGTGGACTGGTGAGGGTCGCATCCTGGGACAAAACTGACCTAATTTGCATCTATGCGTAAGAAGCGGCTTTCTATATAGTAGTATGTTATTGATGTCAACTAGGACTGTATACCTTGTACATGTACTTGTAGTAACAAAGATATTATTATTATTTATTATTACAACCAGTGAATCTCTGCTGGAGGTCCCCATGAATCTCTGCTGGAGGTCCCCATGAATCTCTGCTGGAGGTCCCCATGAATCTCTGCTGGAGGTCCCCATGAATCTCTGCTGGAGGTCCCCATGAATCTCTGCTGGAGGTCCCCATGAATCTCTGCTGGAGGTCCCCATGAATCTCTGCTGGAGGTCCCCATGAATCTCTGCTGGAGGTCCCCATGAATCTCTGCTGGAGGTCCCCATGAATCTCTGCTGGAGGTCCCCATGAATCTCTGCTGGAGGTCCCCATGAATCTCTGCTGGAGGCCACATGAATCTCTGCTGGAGGTCCCCATGAATCTCTGCTGGAGGTCCCCATGAATCTCTGCTGGAGGCCACATGAATCACTGCTGGAGGTCCCCATGAATCTCTGCTGGAGGCCACATGAATCTCTGCTGGAGGTCCCCATGAATCTCTGCTGGAGGTCCCCATGAATCTCTGCTGGAGGTCCCCATGAATCTCTGCTGGAGGTCCCCATGAATCTCTGCTGGAGGCCACATGAATCTCTGCTGGAGGTCCCCATGAATCTCTGCTGGAGGTCCCCATGAATCTCTGCTGGAGGTCCCCATGTGTCTCTGCTGGAGGCCCCCATGAATCTCTGCTGGAGGTCCCCATGAATCTCTGCTGGAGGTCCCCATGAATCACTGCTGGAGGTCCCCATGAATCTCTGCTGGAGGCCCCCATGAATCTCTGCTGGAGGTCCCCATGAATCTCTGCTGGAGGTCCCCATGAATCTCTGCTGGAGGCCACATGAATCTCTGCTGGAGGTCCCAATGAATCTCTGCTGGAGGCCACATGAATCTCTGCTGGAGGTCCCAATGAATCTCTGCTGGAGGTCCCAATGAATCTCTGCTGGAGGTCCCCATGAATCTCTGCTGGAGGTCCCCATGAATTTCTGCTGGAGGCCACATGAATCTCTGGAGGCCCCATGAATCTCTGCTGGAGGTCCCCATGAATCTCTGCTGGAGGTCCCCATGAATCTCTGCTGGAGGTCCCCATGAATCTCTGCTGGAGGTCCCCATGAATCTCTGCTGGAGGCCACATGAATCTCTGCTGGAGGTCCCCATGAATCTCTGCTGGAGGCCACATGAATCTCTGCTGGAGGCCACATGAATCTCTGCTGGAGGTCCCAATGAATCTCTGCTGGAGGTCCCCATGAATCTCTGCTGGAGGCCACATGAATCTCTGCTGGAGGCCACATGAATCTCTGCTGGAGGTCCCAATGAATCTCTGCCGGAGGTCCCCATGAATCTTTGCTGGAGATCCCCATGAATCTCTGCTGGAGGCCACATGAATCTCTGCTGAAGGCCACATGAATCTCTGCTGGAGGTCCCCATGAATCTCTGCTGGAGGCCCCCATGAATCTTTGCTGGAGGTCCCCATGAATCTCTGCTGGAGGTCCCCATGAATCTCTGCTGGAGGTCCCCATGAATCTCTGGTGGAGCTCCCCATGAATCTCTGCTGAAGGTCCCATGAATCTCTGCTGGAGGTCCCCATGAATCTCTGCTGGAGGTCTCTGCTGGAGGTCCCCATGAATCTCTGCTGGAGGTCCCCATGAATCTCTGCTGGAGGTCCCCATGAATCTCTGCTGGAGGTCCCCATGAATCTCTGCTGGAGGTCCCCATGAATCTCTGCTGGAGGTCCCCATGAATCTCTGCTGGAGGTCCCCATGAATCTCTGCTGGAGGTCCCCATGAATCTCTGCTGGAGGTCCCCATGAATCTCTGCTGGAGGTCCCCATGAATCTCTGCTGGAGGTCCCCATGAATCTCTGCTGGAGGTCCCCATGAATCTCTGCTGGAGGTCCCCATGAATCTCTGCTGGAGGTCCCCATGAATCTCTGCTGGAGGTCCCCATGAATCTCTGCTGGAGGTCCCCATGAATCTCTGCTGGAGGTCCCCATGAATCTCTGCTGGAGGTCCCCATGAATCTCTGCTGGAGGTCCCCATGAATCTCTGCTGGAGGTCCCCATGAATCTCTGCTGGAGGTCCCCATGAATCTCTGCTGGAGGTCCCCATGAATCTCTGCTGGAGGTCCCCATGAATCTCTGCTGGAGGTCCCCATGAATCTCTGCTGGAGGTCCCCATGAATCTCTGCTGGAGGTCCCCATGAATCTCTGCTGGAGGTCCCCATGAATCTCTGCTGGAGGTCCCCATGAATCTCTGCTGGAGGTCCCCATGAATCTCTGCTGGAGGTCCTCATGAATCTCTGCTGGAGGTCCCCATGAATCTCTGCTGGAGGTCCCCTCTGCTGGATGAATCTCTGCTGGAGGTCCCCATGAATCTCTGCTGGAGGTCCCCATGAATCTCTGCTGGAGGTCCCCATGAATCTCTGCTGGAGGTCCCATGAATCTCTGCTGGAGGTCCCCATGAATCTCTGCTGGAGGTCCCCATGAATCTCTGCTGGAGGTCCCCATGAATCTCTGCTGGAATCTCTGCTGGAGGTCCCAATGAATCTCTGCTGGAGGTCCCCATGAATCTCTGCTGGAGGTCCCAATGAATCTCTGCTGGAGGTCCCTGGAATGAATCACTGCTCTGCTGGAGGCCACATGAATCTCTGCTGGAGGTCCCAATGAATCACTGCTGGAGGTCCCCATGAATCACTGCTGGAGGTCCAAATGAATCACTGCTGGTGGTCCCCATGAATCACTGCTGGAGGTCCCCATGAATCACTGTTGGAGGTCCCAATGAATCACTGCTGGAGGTCCCCATGAATCACTGCTGGAGGTCCCAATGAATCACTGCTGGAGGTCCCAATGAATCACTGCTGGAGGTCCCAATGAATCACTGCTGGAGGTCCCCATGAATCACTGCTGGAGGTCCCCATGAATCTCTGCTGGAGGTCCCCATGAATCTCTGCTGGAGGTCCCCATGAATCTCTGCTGGAGGTCCCCATGAATCTCTGCTGGAGGTCCCCATGAATCTCTGCTGGAGGTCCCAATGAATCTCTGCTGGAGGTCCCAATGAATCTCTGCTGGAGGTCCCCATGAATCTCTGCTGGAGGTCCCCATGAATCTTTGCTGGAGGTCCCAATGAATATCTGCTGGAGGTCCCAATGAATCTCTGCTGGAGGTCCCCATGAATCTCTGCTGGAGGTCCCCATGAATCTCTGCTGGAGGCCACATGAATCTCTGCTGGAGGTCCCCATGAATCTCTGCTGCTGAATCTCTGAGGTCCCCAATGCTGGAGGTCCCCATGAATCTCTGCTGGAGGTCCCCATGAATCTCTGCTGGAGGTCCCCATGAATCTCTGCTGGAGGTCCCCCAATGAATCTCTGCTGGAGGTCTCCATGAATCTCTGCTGGAGGTCCCCATGAATCTCTGCTGGAGGTCCCCATGAATCTCTGCTGGAGGTCCCCATGAATCTCTGCTGGAGGTCCCCATGAATCTCTGCTGGAGGTCCCCATGAATCTCTGCTGGAGGTCCCCATGAATCTCTGCTGGAGGTCCCCATGAATCTCTGCTGGAGGTCCCCATGAATCATGCTGGAGGTCCCCATGAATCTCTGCTGGAGGTCCCCATGAATCTCTGCTGGAGGTCCCCATGAATCTCTGCTGGAGGTCCCCATGAATCTCTGCTGGAGGTCCCCATGAATCTCTGCTGGAGGTCTGGAGGTCCCCATGAATCTCTGCTGGAGGTCCCCATGAATCTCTGCTGGAGGTCCCCATGAATCTCTGCTGGAGGTCCCCATGAATCTCTGCTGGAGGTCCCCATGAATCTCTGCTGGAGGTCCCCATTAATCTCTGCTGGATGAATCTCTGCTGGAGGTCCCAATGAATCTCTGCTGGAGGTCATGAATCTCTGCTGGAGGTCCCCATGAATCTCTGCTGGAGGCCACATGAATCTCTGCTGGAGGTCCCCATGAATCTCTGCTGGAGGTCCCCATGAATCTCTGCTGGAGGTCCCCATGAATCTCTGCTGAAGGTCCCAATGAATCTCTGCTGGAGGTCTCCATGAATCTCTGCTGGAGGTCCCCATGAATCTCTGCTGGAGGTCCCCATGAATCTCTGCTGGAGGTCCCCATGAATCTCTGCTGGAGGTCCCCATGAATCTCTGCTGGAGGTCCCCATGAATCTCTGCTGGAGGAATCTCTGCTGGAGGTCCCCATGAATCTCTGCTGGAGGTCCCCATGAATCTCTGCTGGAGGTCCCCATGAATCTCTGCTGGAGGTCCCCATGAATCTCTTCTGGAGGTCCCCATGAATCTCTGCTGGAGGTCCCCATGAATCTCTGCTGGAGGTCCCCATGAATCTCTGCTGGAGGTCCCCATGAATCTCTGCTGGAGGTCCCCATGAATCTCTTCTGGAGGGCCCCATGAATCTCGGCTGGAGGTCTCCATGAATCTCTGCTGGAGGTCCCCATGAATCTCTTCTGGAGGTCCCCATGAATCTCTGCTGGAGGTCCCCATGAATCTCTGCTGGAGGTCCCCATGAATCTCTGCTGGAGGTCCCCATGAATCTCTGCTGGAGGTCCCCATGAATCTCTGCTGGAGGTCCCCATGAATCTCTGCTGGAGGTCCCCATGATGAATCTCTGCTGGAGGTCCCCATGAATCTCTGCTGGAGGTCCCCATGAATCTCTTCTGGAGGTCCCCATGAATCTCTGCTGGAGGTCTCCATGAATCTCTGCTGGAGGTCCCCATGAATCTCTTCTGGAGGTCCCCATGAATCTCTGCTGGAGGTCCCCATGAATCTCTGCTGGAGGTCCCCATGAATCTCTTCTGGAGGTCCCCATGAATCTCTGCTGGAGGTCTCCATGAATCTCTGCTGGAGGTCCCCATGAATCTCTTCTGGAGGTCCCCATGAATCTCTGCTGGAGGTCCCCATGAATCTCTTCTGGAGGTCCCCATGAATCTCTTCTGGAGGTCCCCATGAATCTGTGCTGGAGGTCCCCATGAATCTCTTCTGCTGGAGGTCCCCATGAATCTCTTCTGGAGGTCCCCATGAATCTCTGCTGGAGGTCCCCATGAATCTCTGCTGGAGGTCCCCATGAATCTCTTCTGGAGGTCCCCATGAATCTCTGCTGGAGGTCCCCATGAATCTCTTCTGGAGGTCCCCATGAATCTCTGCTGGAGGTCCCCATGAATCTCTGCTGGAGGTCCCCATGAATCTCTTCTGGAGGTCCCCATGAATCTCTTCTGGAGGTCCCCATGAATCTGTGCTGGAGGTCCCCATGAATCTCTTCTGGAGGTCCCCATGAATCTCTGCTGGAGGTCCCCATGAATCTCTGCTGGAGGTCCCCATGAATCTCTGCTGGAGGTCCCCATGAATCTCTGCTGGAGGTCCCCATGAATCTGAAGTATCTTTAATAAAGGCATTAACAACCCTCCCCCTCCCATGGACTCAGTAAATAACAAAGGATAACAAAAATAAAACCTTTGGTGTTGCCATTAAAATCTCCAAATAGTTGATAAATTAGACACATGTGCAACTCTTGGGTATCTTTATTGAGGGTATCCTCAATAAAGATACCCAAGAGTTGCACATGTGTCTAATTTATCAACGTGACGGTTCTCTGAACCATTCATCTCCAAATAGTTTATAACGACAAATAAAGATTTAAGAAAATAAGTGTGCAATAAAGGTATCCAGTGCAATAAAGGTATCCAGTGCAATAAAGGTATCCAGTGCAACAAAGGTATCCAGTGCAATAAAGGTATCCAGTGCAATAAATGTATCCAATGCAATAAAGGTATCCAGTGGAATAAAGGTATCCAATGCAATAAAGGTATCCAGTGCAATAAAGGTATCCAGTGCAACAAAGGTATCCAGTGCAATAAAGGTATCCAGTGCAATAAAGGTATCCAGTGCAATAAAGGTATCCAGTGCAATAAAGGTATCCAGTGCAATAAAGGTATCCAGTGCAATAAAGGTATCCAGTGCAATAAAGGTATCCAGTGCAATAAAGGTATCCAGTGCAACAAAGGTATCCAGTGCAATAAAGGTATCCAGTGCAATAAAGGTATCCAGTGCAACAAAGGTATCCAGTGCAATAAAGGTATCCAGTGCAATAAAGATATCCAGTGCAACAAAGGTATCCAGTGCAATAAAGGTATCCAGTGCAACAAAGGTATCCAGTGCAATAAAGGTATCCAGTGCAATAAGATCATACGGTTCATTATGGGCAGAAAAAAATACGTGATAGATGGGATACCCAGAAGTTGACATATTGCAGCCGAACGTACGAGTACAATCACGGTTGTATGAGTACAGGAATAATTGAAAATCCACGGACAAAAGAGGACGTGTGTACTCACACAGGAGCTTAAGTTTCCTCCGGGTATAGACATAGTTAGTCATAATAAATAAGCTGTAATTCACTGGGATTTGCATTTAAATAATGTATATATTCCAATGTGAATTAAAGACATGTAACAGAGACCGTAACAGAAATATATTTTTAAGGTCTAGACACTTTATGATGGACGCGGAGGTAAAGTCGCTTTCCAAGTGAGAGCGAACACAGATTATTATTATTATTATTATTATTATTATTATTATTATTATTATTATTATTATTTTTGTTGTTATTATTATTATTATTATTATTATTATTATTGTTATTATTATTATTATTATTATTATTATTATTATTATTATTATTATTATTATTATGATTATTGTTATTATTATTATTATTATTATTATTATTATTATTATTATTATTATTATTATTATTATTATTATTGTTATTATTATTATTATTATTATTATTATTATTATTATTATTATTATTGTTGTTATTATTATTATTATTATTATTATTATTATTATTATTATTATTATTATTATTATTATTATGATTATTGTTGTTATTATTATTATTATTATTATTATTATTATTATTATTATTATTATTATTATTATTATTATTATTATTATTATTATGATTATTGTTGTTATTATTATTATTATTATTATTATTATTATTATTATTATTATTATTATTATTATTATTATTATTATTATTATTATGATTATTGTTGTTATTATTATTATTATTATTATTATTATTATTATTATTATTATTATTATTATTATTATTATTGTTATTATTATTATTATTATTATTATTATGATTATTGTTGTTATTATTATTATTATTATTATTATTATTATTATTATTATTATTATTATTATTATTATTATTATTATTATGATTATTGTTGTTATTATTATTATTATTATTATTATTATTATTATTATTATTATTATTATTATTATTATTATTATGATTATTGTTGTTATTATTATTATTATTATTATTATTATTATTATTATTATTATTATTGTTATCATTATTATTATTATTATTATTATTATTATTATTATTATTATTATTATTATTATTATTATTATTATTATTATTATTATGATTATTATTATTATAATAAAAAAGAAGCGCTAAACCACAAGGGCTATACAGCGCGAGCGAACAGAGAACATTACAAGAAATCAGGTACCAACGTTTGTCTTAATAGTGTGGTAAGTTATGTATATCAGCGTATATTTTCATTAAAGCCAGGTCCATGAGTAAAGCCAGGTCCATGAGTAAAGCCAGGTCCGTGAGTAAAGCCAGGTCCGTGAGTAAAGCCAGGTCCATGAGTAAAGCCAGGTCCGTGAGTAAAGCCAGGTCCATGAGTAAAGCCAGGTCCGTGAGTAAAGCCAGGTCTGTGAGTAAAGCCAGGTCCGTGAGTAAAGCCAGGTCCATGAGTAAAGCCAGGTCCATGAGTAAAGCCAGGTCCGTGAGTAAAGCCAGGTCCATGAGTAAAGCCAGGTCCGTGAGTAAAGCCAGGTCCATGAGTAAAGCCAGGTCCGTGAGTAAAGCCAGGTCCGTGAGTAAAGCCAGGTCCATGAGTAAAGCCAGGTCCATGAGTAAAGCCAGGTCCGTGAGTAAAGCCAGGTCCATGAGTAAAGCCAGGTCCGTGAGTAAAGCCAGGTCCGTGAGTAAAGCCAAGTCCATGAGTAAAGCCAGGTCCGTGAGTAAAGCCAGGTCCATGAGTAAAGCCAGGTCCGTGAGTAAAGCCAGGTCTGTGAGTAAAGCCAGGTCCATGAGTAAAGCCAGGTCGGTGAGTAAAGCCAGGTCTGTGAGTAAAGCCAGGTCCGTGAGTAAAGCCAGGTCCGTGAGTAAAGCCAGGTCTGTGAGTAAAGCCAGGTCCATGAGTAAAGCCAGGTCCGTGAGTAAAGCCAGGTCTGTGAGTAAAGCCAGGTCTGTGAGTAAAGCCAGGTCTGTGAGTAAAGCCAGGTCCGTGAGCAAAGCCAGGTCCGTGAATAAAGCCAGGTCCGTGAGTAAAGCCAGGTCCGTGAGTAAAGCCAGGTCTGTGAGTAAAGCCAGGTCCGTGAGCAAAGCCAGGTCCATGAGTAAAGCCAGGTCCGTGAGCAAAGCCAGGTCCGTGAATAAAGCCAGGTCCGTGAGTAAAGCCAGGTCCGTGAGTAAAGCCAGGTCCGTGAGCAAAGTCAGGTCCGTGAATAAAGCCAGGTCCGTGAGTAAAGCCAGGTCCGTGAGTAAAGCCAGGTCCGTGAGTAAAGCCAGGTCCGTGAGTAAAGCCAGGTCCGTGAGTAAAGCCAGGTCCGTGAGTAAAGCCAGGTTCGTGAGTATAGATGACCCCACGGAGACAGAACCGTCAGTTCACTACATGGCCAAGGTATAATGCAAGGGGCAGCCATTTTCACTAATACTCATCCCTGAGTGGAGGGTTAGTGAATATCTTCACTAATACTCGTCCCTGAGTGGCGGATTAGTGAATATCTTCACTAATACTCATCCCTGAGTGGCGGGTTAGTGAATATCTTCACTAATACTCATCCCTGAGTGGCGGGTTAGTGAATATCTTCACTAATACTCATCCCTGAGTGGCGGATTAGTGAATATCTTCACTAATACTCATCCCTGAGTGGCGGATTAGTGAATATCTTCACTAATACTCATCCCTGAGTGGCGGATTAGTGAATATCTTCACTAATACTCATCCCTGAGTGGCGGGTTAGTGAATATCTTCACTAATACTCATCCCTGAGTGGCGGATTAGTGAATATCTTCACTAATACTCATCCCTGAGTGGCGGATTAGTGAATATCTTCACTAATACTCATCCCTGAGTGGCGGGTTAGTGAATATCTTCACTAATACTCATCCCTGAGTGGCGGATTAGTGAATATCTTCACTAATACTCATCCCTGAGTGGCGGATTAGTGAATATCTTCACTAATACTCATCCCTGAGTGGCGGATTAGTGAATATCTTCACTAACACTCATTACTAACCACTCATATGACCAGATTTCTCCTCGTTCCCCTCTACTGTGAGCTGATTGACTGATTACAAGTGATTGTTTTCTGATCACGAGATGCGCTGTGATTAATGGAGGGAAGGGAGGGAGGAAGGGAAGGGAGGGAGGAAGGGAAGATAAAGGGAGGGAGGAAGGGAAGATAAAGGGAGGGAGGAAGGGAAGATAAAGGGAGGGGAAGAGAGAGAGAGGGAGAAAGTAAAGATGGAGGGATGGAAAACAGAAGATTTAGGGTGAGAGGGATGAAGGGAGATTTAGAAGGGAGTAATTAAAAGATATTTAGAAAGGAGAGATTAGAGATGATTTATAAGGGAGAATTAGAAGCAATGGATTAAGGGAGGTTTAGAATGGAGGAATGAAGGGAGATTAGAAGGGAAGAATTAAGGACGAATTAAGGAGGAATTAAAAGGACGGGATGAAGGGAGATATAGAAGGGAGGGGTGAAAGGAGACTTACAAACGAGGAACGGATAAAGGGAGATTTAGAATGGAGGGGTTAAGGAAGATTTTGAAGGGAGGGAGAAGGTAAGGCGATCTAAGTAGGGAGAACAAGAGAGAGGAAAGAAGCTAACGCAAATACCTTGAGTATGCTCCACTTTCTTGGTTTGCCTGCCCCCCCTCTCATCTGCGACTGCTTGACAAAGTAGAGAACAGAGCAAGACGTCTCATTTCTCGCCTGTACCCATCCTGGATAGATCTGTCATTTCAGCAGAGCCTTCAACATAGGAGGGATGTGGGTGGCCTTACTGTTACGTACAAGGCCAATATTGTCAAAATACCACACTTGGATCCACTTCGAGGACAGCGTAAAACAAGCTTTTATGCCACAAGACGGGCAGAAAGCAGCAACTTCACTCTGGCTGTACCCTTCTCCAGAACATCACTCCATCTGAGATCATACATACCCAGGATGACTCGAGTATGGAACACATTCGTACAGCATAATGATGTCAACGAGATAAAGACAGTTGATCAAATGAAAATGCTGGCCCACAGATGGCTCCAACTTCATCCTGTTTCCTACTTGTATGTCTCATAACAATAAAAATGCTTTCAAATGAGCTGATGTAGGTAACAGCTCTTAGCTTGCCAATAAAGTTAGGAATCCTTAACCTGTAAATAGCTGTCAATAAAGCTAGGGATCCTTAACCTTGTCAAACCCTGTGTAAAAAAAAAAAAAAAAAAAAAAGAGAGAGAGAGAGAGAAGTAATAAAGCTTAATAAGGGAGTGAGTGAGGAAGGGAGAGAAGGAGGAAGGGAGAGAAGGAGGAAGGGAGAGAGGGAGGAAGGGAGGGAAGGAAAAGGGGAGAGAAATAGGAAAGGATAGAAGAAGGAAGGGAGAGAGGGAGGAAGGGAGATAAGGAGTAAGGGAAAAGGGAGGAAGGGTGAGAAAAAGGAAAGGAAAGAGGGAGGGAGAGAGAGAGAAAAGGAGGAAGGGAAAGAGAGAGGAAGAGAGAGAAGGAGGAAGGAAGAGAGGGAGGAAGGGAGAGAAGGAGGAAGAGAGAGAAAGAGGAAGGAAGAAAAGGAGGAAGGGAGAGAGGGAGGGAGGAAGGGAGAAAGGGTGGAAGAGAGAGAAGGAAGGAGAGATGGAGGAAGGGAGAGAAAGAGGAAGGAATAGAAGGAAGAAGGCATAGAAGGAGGAAGGGATAGGAGGAAGGGAGAGAAGTGGGAAGGGAGAGAAGGAGGAAGGGTGAGAAGGAGGAAAAGAGAGAGGGAGGAAGAGAGAGAGGGAGGAAGAGAGAGAGGGAGGAAGGGTGAAAAGGAGAAAGGGAGAGAGGTAGGGAAGGAAGTGTGAGAAGGAGGAAGAGGGAGAGGGAGAAATGGATGGAAGGAGGAAGGGAGAGAGAGAGAAAGGGAGGAAGGGAGAGAAGAAGGAAGGATGAGAGGGAGGAAGGGGGAAGGAAGGGAAATAAGAAGGAAGGGTGAGAAGGAGAAAAAGTGAGAAGGAGAAAGGGTGAGAAGGAGGAAGGGAGAGAAGGAGGAAGGGAGATAGGGAGGGAGGAAGGGATAGAAGAAGGAAGGGAGAAAGGTAGGAAGGGAAAGGAGAAGGAAGAGAGGGAGGAAGGGAGAGAAGGAGAAAAGGTGAGAAGGAGGGAGGGAGAGAGGGAGGGAGGGAGAGAAGGGGGAAGGGAGATAAGGTGGAAGGGAGAGAAGGAGAAAGGAAGAGAGGGAGGAAGAGAGAGAAGGAGAAAGGGAGATAGGGAGGAAGGGAGAGAGGGAGGAAGGGTGAGAATTAGGAAGGGAGGGAGAGAGGGAGGGAGGTAGAGAAGGCGGGAGGGAGAGCTGGAGTGAGGGAGGTAGAGAGAGCGGGAGGGAGAGATGGAGTGAGGGAGAAAGGGAGGGAAGGAAGAAGGGAGAAAAAGAGGGAGGGAAGGAATGAGGGAGGGAAGGAACGAGGGAGGAAGGGATAGAAGGAGGAAGAGAGATAAGAAGGAAGGGAGAGTGGGAGGATTGGAGAGAATGAGGAAGGGAGAGAGGGATGAAGGGAGAGAAGGAGGAAATGTGAGAAAGAGGGAGGAATAGAGAGAGGGAGGGAGAGGAGGAAGGGAGATAGGGTGGAAGGGAGAGAAGGAGAAAAGGTGAGAGGGAGGGAGAGAGGGAGAGAGGCAGAGAGGGAGGGAGGGAGAGATGGAGTGAGGGAGAAAGGGAGGGAAGGAGAGGATGAAGGGCGGGAGAGAAGGAAGGAGGTAGGGAGGGAGGGAAGGAAGGAGGAAGAGAAAGAAGGAGGGAAGGAATGAGGGAGGGAAGGAACGAGGGAGGAAGGGAAGGAAGAAGGGAGAGAGGTAAGGAAGGAGGGAGAGAGGGAAAGAGGGAAGGAAGAAGGGAGGGAGGGAAGGAAGTAGGAAGGGAGGGAAGGAGGGAGGGAGGGAAGGAAGGAGGGAGGGAGGGAAGGAAGGAGGGAGGGAGGGAAGGAGGGAGAGAAGGAGAGAGAGAGAGAGAGAGAGCCTCCAGTTTGTGATGTTCTCGTTGTTAGACCATGTGTATACGACAGCAATTAATTTAGCAACACCTTGTTGCAGATGAGAATTATATTTGACCAGTTTCTTGCGAGATTAACTAGCATGCCACTAGTTTTATTTATATCAGGGGGAAGCGCTAAACCGATAGGAGTTATCATAGCGCCTGGGAAATGGGAGGCATTCAGGCTCGATCCAAGGAGGGAGAGGATAAATCCAATTCCTAACGCACTTCCCTGGACCGGTTAGGTAACGTTCTTCTGACCTATTTTGATTAAATCGGTTCTTGATTTCTGTGTTTTAGAGCAAGGTCACCGGCCTGGGCTGGTATTGATTGGTTTAGTTTGGTCCTCAAGATTCCTCAGACTTGTGTAGCCCTCAAGATGCCTCAGACTTATGTGGCCTTCAAGATGCCTCAGACTTGCGTGTCCTTCAAGATGCCTCAGACTTGTGTGGCCTTCAAGATGCTTCAGACTTGTGTGAGCTTCAAAATGCCTCAGACTTGTGTGGCCCTTAAGATGTCTCAGACATGTATGGCCTTCAAGATGCCTCAGACTTGTGTGGCCTTCAAGACGCCTCAGACTTGTTTAGCCTTCAAGATGCCTCAGACTTGTGTGGCCCTCAAGATGCCTCAGACTTGTGTGGCCTTCAAGATGCTTCAGACTTGTGTGGGCCTCAAGATGCCTCAGACTTGTGTGGCCTTCAAGATGCCTCAGACTTGTGTGGCCTTCAAGATGCTTCAGACTTGTGTGGGCCTCAAGATGCCTCAGAGTTGTGTGGTCTTCAAGATGCCTCAGACTTATGTGGCCTTCAAGATGCCTCAGACTTGTGTGGCCTTCAAGATGCCTCAGACTTGTGTGACCCTCAAGATGCCTCAGACTTTTGTGGCCTTCAAGATGACTCAGAGTTGTGTGGCCTTCAAGGTGCCTCAGACTTGTGTGGCCTTCAAGATGCCTCAGATTTGTTTGGCCTTCCAGATGCCTCAGACGTGTGTGACCTTCAAGACGCCTCAGACTTGCGTGGCCTTCCAGATGCCTCAGACTTAGCTTCGAACTATTGACCAATAAGCCCTACCTCCATAGTGGGAATATTTATGGAATCAATAATTGCCGAGGCAATTCGTAACGATCTTGAAATGCATAAATTAATTAATGAATCTCAGCACGGTTTTACAAAGGGGCGTTACTGTCTTACGAATTTACTAACTTTTCTCACTAAGGAATTTGAGGAAGCAGATCATGGTACTGATTATGATATTGTGTATATGGACTTCGGTAAGGCTTTCGATAGAGTTCCACTTCAGAGGCTGTTAAGGAAACTTAAGACACATACGGAATAGAAATTTTTTCCTGGGTAGAGGCATGGTTGACAAATAGGCAGCAGAGAGTTTGCATAAATAGGGAGAAATCAGAACTGGGGCATGTCACAAGCGGTGTTCCACAAGGGTCAGTGTTGGGTCCGTTGTTGTTCAAAATTTACATAAAAGACATAGATGAGGGAATAAATAGCGACATAAGCAAATTTGCTGATGACACCAAAATAGGCCGTCCAATTCATTCTAATGAGGACATTAGAGCACTCCAGGATGATTTGAATAGACTGATGCAATGGTCGGAGAAGTGGCAAATGCAGTTTAATATTGACAAATGCAAAGTTCTAGATGTTGGACAGGAAAATAATCATGCCACATATAACTAAATAATGTAGATCTTAATATTACTGATTGCGAAAAGGATTTAGGAGTTCTGGTTAGAAGTAATCTAAAATCAGGACAACAGTGCATAAGTGTTCGCAATAAAACTAACAGAGTCCTTGGCTTCATAGCAAGAAGTATAAATAATATAAGTCCTCAGGTTGTTCTTCAGCTCTATATATCCTTGGTTAGGCCTCATTTAGATTTTGCTACTCAGTTCTGGTCACCGTATTGCAGAATGGATATAAATGCACGGGAAAGCGTACAAAGGAGGATGACAAAGTTGATCCCATGTATCAGAAATCTTCCCTATGAGGATAGACTGAGGGCCCTGAATCTGCACTCTCTAGAAAGGCGTAAAATTAGGGGGGATATGACTGAGGTATATAAATGGAAAACAGGAATAAATAAAAGGGATGTAAATAGCGTGCTAAAAATATCTAGCTTAGACAGGACTCCCGGCAGTGGCTTTAAGTTGGAAAAATTCATATTCAGGAAGGATATAGGAAAGCACTGGTTTGGTAATAGAGTTGTGGATGAGTGGAACAAACTCCCGAGTACCGTCATAGAAGCTAAAACGTTGTGTAGATTTAAAAATAGGTTAGATAAATACATGAGTGGGTTCGGTGGGTGTGAGCTGGACCTGACTAGCTTGTGCTACTAGGTCAGACGACATGCTCCTTCCTTAAGTGAATGTAACCTGACCTGACTAGGTTAGGGCATTGGGTTAAGCCGATAGGAGAACTGGACCTGCCTCGCATGGACCAGTAGACCTGTTGAAGTGTTCCTTCTTTCTTATGTTCTTATGTCCCTCAAGATGCC